>NW_022280096.1:2195198-2198569 GCF_004355925.1 Anarrhichthys ocellatus | reverse complement strand
CACACACACAGACAGATAGAAAGAGAGAGACAGACTCCAATTACAGCCTGAAGCTGCTGGACTTGCGTTGGATTCATTCAACGATCAAGAAATGCATTGCTGATCTAAGGCAGGTCTGTCACTACAGCCTATAACATCATTATTTTATGAGATCAAACTGAAATGCATTTAGGACAATTCTTTCACTTCCATAAATATGTTTTATCAATATCTAAACTAAGGGTTTAACCAAATATCTGATATCCAAATTCCAGCTAAAAATGAACGTTTAGAATTTACAGGGAGCGGTAAGTAAAAACTGGAGCCATCGTGGGAAATAAAGAAATTACATTTTTTTTTAACTAATACTGTAATTTGTCTGTATGCAGCATTTGCAATATTTTTTAATCCATCACATGTCAAAGTATTTACACCACAATTTGTTTGGCATTTATCCTTCAAATACCCATGTGCTAATGCAAACTCCTTATACAGCAGACAGACTATATGGTTTGAAAACATCTATTTTAAAAGACCGTAAGATACAGTCTGTCCAATATTGTCATTGCTTTGTCACTTTAGGAGACAATTTGAATATTTAAATATAATGAACTGTTTTATGTGGTGAGGCTTATCATGTGATCCATCTGATAGCCTTGTTGGCTCATCATACCTGCAGTCTAGTGCTGTGTTATGGAGTTATTAAGACAGACTGTGAAACCAGATGTGATTTTCTTTCAGGGCAGTGCTAAGAAGAAGCAGCTTGAGGATACTTGGGTGTTATTATAAATATATAGATTCGTTTGGTATTCTGGTAAAAACACATGACTACTCAATAAAAAGATAACGGTGCTTCTGTTGGTGCTGTGCATATCAATCATATGTTCATGGATTTCAAGCAAACTAATGTCTGGTTCCAAAGTGGACTGGGGTTGCCTGATGAACTACCCAGCTGCACTGCAATATGTTTGAATGTAAAACAACAACACTATCCAAGGATGTAGTTAAATGAGGGAAGTTAATGATGCAAGTTGTCCTTAATGGTAATCTGTAGACGGGCTTTAGCTGTGCTGTATGTAATTGACTTTAAACTTCAATCAGGTCAAAAGAGTCAGTGGCTCTGCAGGAGTGGCTCCAGTCATATTTACCCAAACACATACATATTTATCTGGCTAATCTATTAATTACAAAGCTGAGTCATCATTTGCAGAAGTACACTATTTATTTGCTGGCATTACACAGTACACACTGTAAAACAGGCCCATTGTGTCTACTTGGTCAAAAATACTTTCTGCTCTCAGTCTTTGCTGCCAAGGCAACCTGCTCATTTCATCCCCTCAGAGCCTCCACCTGATGATTTGTATATGTTGGTTGATTGGTGGCCTATTGCTTGAAGCTGCTTGAACTTGGCAGGTTTGATCCAAACTTGTATCCTCGAGCAACGTTCCAAACCCTGCCTGATCATTTTAAGATCCTGTGAATGAGAGTGGGCTAAAAAGGAAATAAGAAGACAGACAGAGAGGAGGGGCGGCCAGGATGGGGAGAGAACAAGCGAGCAGGTGCTGTTTTTACGACTTTCTCCATCTAGCGAAGAAGTGGTGAAAACATTTTCTCCTCTCAAAACCTATGAAACCGCATGAAGATTTGATCTGAGTGGTGTGTGTGCGTGTGTGTGTGTGCGTGTGCGTGCGTGCGTGTGCAGAGGTTTTGATTACCCACTATAACCGCCAGGGAATTCTTTAATTCATAGGTGTGTGTAGTGCTTGTGTGTGTCTGAGTGTGTGGGTATCATTGTGTGTAATCACCTCTATAGTTTCCTGTGATTAGGTTGAATAATGAGCTGCTAAAAAACTCAGATTAAAACTATGGTTAATTATGCTCAAAGTACTACTCCAGGGTTTTTCTTTGGATGTTCCTCTCTCATTCGCCAATCGCAAACACACAGACTAATGAGTGCAAAGCTCATCACGGAAACACTGCAATTTGAAAATAACAACAATCATAAAAAACCATACAAACATCTGCAGCTCGTAATGGACGTCTCAGGCCAACCCCAGAACACGTGCCTCTTAAAACTGGAGAACAACGGTTATTTTCATCTCTTAGATGTTGGAGTTTTTATTTCTTTTCTCTTTCTCTGGCTCAACTGGAACCGTTTAGGAGTTTTTTAATCAAAGAACGAAGTCGTTAAAACTGAAAAATGGCGGAGAAGGGGTCCGGTAAGCCTTCCTCTGCTCCCTGCCTGCATTCAACATCCAGAGCTAACTAGCGTTTAGCGCAGATTTAAGGAATGCTGTTTTATTACTGTATTTAAGAAATGTCTGTGTTAAAGCGTGCTCAAAACATGCATATGTATACACAATATTTTATAACCATGGTACAAAAAAGCATTTCAATGTTGTCTTGCCAGTGGTAGTTACTATTTTAAGATTTTCAGAGGATCTAATTGGTCGTAATGACATAGTTTGAACTGTGGAGAGCAAGAACAAACTCAAAGCTTTAAGGAAGCATAATGCACGCTGATTCACAATTACACACAAGCTGCCGCTCACATTCATTCATTGTGAAACACCGCAGGTCATTTGTCAGCGGTCAGTTGTACGTTAGAAACCAACCCTGTCTCCTACAAAATGACATTTCCATACAACTAAACTCTACTCTCAGTTGCGTTTCAAGGGAAACACATTTTCTCCCGGATTACGGTCGCAATTTGAAACACGTGGTTAACATTCATGAATTGAAACAGAACAAAGTAAAGATCGCTGCAGGAGTCTTTGTTTATTAAAAAACATCATGGTTTGGCCTAAAATGACAACAAAAACCCAACAAAAGTACATGGTTAGGTTTAAACAGCAAAATTATTACTTGGTTATGTTAAGGCAACTTAAGTACTTCATGGTTCACAAGGGACACGAACATTAGTCTGCGATGCAGACATTCACACACTCATTTGAAACTTATTTGTGTTACGTCAAAAGCCAACGAAATATATTTTCTCTGCACTGGCTCCCTGTAAAATCTAGAATAGAATTTAAAATCCTTCTCCTCGCCTACAAAGAGTAGGCTTAAGACTTTCCTTTATGATAACTCTTATAGTTAGGGCTGGCTCAGGTTCATAGATAGGGCTGGCTCAGGTTCATAGTTAGGGCTGGCTCAGGTTCATAGTTAGAGCTGGCTCAGATTTATAGTTAGAGCTGGATCAGATTTATAGTTAGGGCTGGATCAGGTTTATAGTTAGGGCTGGATCAGGTTTATAGTTAGAGCTGGCTCAGGTTCATACGTAGGGCTGGCTCAGGTTTATAGTTAGAGCTGGCTCAGGTTTATAGTTAGGGCTGGCTCAGGTTTATAGTTAGGGCTGGCTCAGGTTCATAGTTAGGGCTGGCTCAGGTTCA
>NW_022280096.1:2128873-2180198 GCF_004355925.1 Anarrhichthys ocellatus | reverse complement strand
ATATATATATATATATATGTATATATATATATATATATATATATATATGTATATATATATATGTATATATATATATGTATATATATATGTATATATATATATGTATATCTGTGTTGTGTAAGATATAATATTCTTTTGAAACTGGGGCCATGGTCATACCTAAGATTTACAGCTTGGATTCTTAGCTGCAGTTTACGATCTTAACTGGGTCACGCTCCTTTCCTGCTGAGTTTTAAGCCTCCAGCCTTGGCCCAGCGGCATGAAACACATTTTTCTTTTAATATCAGTCCTGATTTAAAAACGTTTTTGAAACATTGTCTTGAAGAAGCACTGAAGTCACAATGTTTCCCCCTGTGAGTCAGTCATCAACATAACTGTTGTTATATGAGCTGGTGATGAGTAAGAGTTGTCATTTTTTCTTTTGTTAGAATATCTATAACTCATGTTGAATGATTTAATGAAAAACAAGTGTTAATTGTTGTTTGATAGTTGAATGTATGATGCTCACCCAGAGAAATCATAATGTATTGCTGATGATATCAATTTCCAAAGTGAAATGCAGTCTCCAATTGAAACAAAATCAATAGATTATTTGACAGTGGTAATTGTTTACATTCCTAATGTTTTGCGGTCCACATGGACCCATAATGTTGCCAACATAATTTGTTGAAAAAGTTAAAATGCTGGCATGGATGTGGGGAGGTGGGCACTCTTGTGCGCTCTCTATGGTTCTTTCCAATGGTTAAGGCCATATATAGACACACTCTTTAACATCACATGTGATGAAGGTGCTGGAGAGGCTGGTCTTCCGACCGCAGGTGAAATCATCACTGGACCCTCTGCAATTTGCATACCAGCCCTGTGTGGGAGTGGACGACGCCATCATCTACCTGCTGCAACGAGCTCAGTCGCACCTGGACGGAACCGGTGGCTCTGTGAGAATGACTTTCTTTGATTTCTCCAGTGTATTCAACACCATCCAACCAGTGCTACTGAGTGAGAAGCTGTGGGAGGTGAGGGTTAACGCGTCCACCGTCTCCTGCATCACTGACTACCTCACAGGCAGACCACAGTTTGTCCGACTGGGTCGTGTGCTGTCTGATACGGTGGTCAGTGATACTGGAGCTCCACAGGGAACTTTTCTGTCTCCCTTCCTGCTCACCTTGTACACCACTGACTTCCAGTACAACTCTGTGTCATGCCATCTGCAGAAGTTCTCTGATGACTCTGCAGTGGTCGGGTGTATAAGGGACGGACGGGAGGAGGAGTACAGGGCAGTAGTGGAGGACTTTGTGGAGTGGACCGGTAGAAATCACCTGCGTCTGAACGTGGCCAAGACCAGAGAGATGGTAGTCGACTTCAGGAGGAAGACAACGGCTCCACAACCGCTGAGAGTTCTGGGAGAGGATGTGGACATGGTGGAGGAGTACAAGTACCTGGGTGTCTCCATCGACAGCAGACTGAACTGGAAGACCAACATCAATGCTGTGTACAAGAAGGGGATGAGTCGACTCTTTATCTTGAGGAAACTTCGATCCTTCAACGTGTGCAGCAAGATGCTGGAGATGTTCTACCAGTCTGTTATGGCCAGTGCACTGTACTTCTCCGTAGTCTGCTGGGGGAGCAGCATTGGAGCCGGAGACACCAACAGACTTAACAAACTGGTTAAGAAGGCCGGCTCCATCATTGGCTGCAAACAAGACTATCTGGAAGAGGTGGTGGAGAGGACACTGAAGAAACTATTATCCATATTGGATAACCCGGACCACCCTCTCCACCACCTACAGGGACAGCGGAGCACTTTCTCCAACAGACTGATCCAGCTCCGCTGTTACAAGGAAAGATACAGGAGAACATTCCTGCCCTCTGCTATAAGACTCTACAATAAATCACCTCTGACCAGATCAATAACTATACACTGTTACACTGTTGTTTGTTTGGTAAATATTTGCACTATTTTTTAGTTAGTTAATTTAATATTCTATTTTATTGTATATATTGTGCATTTTTATATTTAATATTTGTGACTGTTATTTTGTGTCGCTTTACCTGTACCTATTACTGCTGCTGCTTTGGGAAAATGTCCCCCTTGTGGGATTAATAAAGTAACTATCTATCTATCTATCTGTCTATCTATCTTAAATCTAGACGTAGCTCAATGTCCAGCAATACTTGCTGGGTCCACAGTCTGATAGTATTAAATGTTCATCTGCAAAAGTAGTCTGAGCATGCCTGGCAACAAAACACGTAATTCTTATGAACTGGAAAGTTATAAAGGCTAATTGTTTCAATTTACATAAAAAGCTGGAGGACTATCTGAAACTTATGAGCACAGAAGAAACTGCTTCAACCTTGTCATATGTGAAAAGGGGCGGGACGAGGCTTATTGGCCACAATAAGGTTATTCCTGGACTCACAAAATCATGCCAACCTCACTTTATAGTCCAGGGGTCGGCAACCTTTACTATCCAAAGAGACATTTTGCCCTATTTTCACCAAATAAAATGTGTCTGGAGCCGCAAAAGCTATTTGATACCACAGCTTATAAAGTTTTATATATAGTTATATTATATATACAAAAACGATAGTTGTATTTATGAAATTATAGAAAGTTATTTTTGTCAAAGCCTGAGAGCATGTCCACACTACACATGTTCTGCTACGTTTACACTGAGCATCCACACTACGCCGGAGTTTCAGAGCACCGGAAACGGAGGAGTTTGAAAACGCTCCCGAGGACGGATAAGTTTGAAAACTCCGGGGTTGCCTCTTCGTGTGGACGACGTAAACACATACATTTGGAAACGATCACGTGTTCACTACTTGATTGGTTCTTAGCAGTCACGACGTGTCCTTCCCTGATTCGTCACACCCCTATCACATGACCCTTACCCAGAAATTCACAAACAACAACATTGATTACCGATCGACTACCAGGGCCCCGTTCCTCGTACGTGACTAACTTAGTTAGCCGGATACTTTTCAGGATAAGATGACGTAGATCAGGCTTTTCGGTTCCACGAAGCAAGTTTGGCAAAATCACCATGGCAACATATCCATAAGCTTGACCCTGCTCCAGCGCAGGCTAACTGAAGGTAGCTGGATAAGCTGCCACTCCCCCGGAAAAAATGGCAGCTCCTGTCATATACGGTAGTCTAATGCGCTTGCGCATATACTGGGGGTTATACGGGAGTTCCGGAAATGCATGTAAAGTGAGACACATGGTGATCCATTAAAACCAGCTGAGCAAACTAAGAAGCCTCTATTGCATTAATGTACAGCTCCCTTCCTCAGAGATCCCACTGATGAAGGAGCGATATTAGTTAGATTAGCGTTTTATAGGGAGAGAGTTCTTCCACATCGCCAAGATCCGTTATCACATCATGATGACTTCCTATACGAGCGCTATCCATTCTGCCCACAAGGAATCATTTATTTACAAGACCTTCTGGAGCCATACATTGCCACACGACGCAGCCGAGCATTGACTGTCTCACAGACTGGATGCAGCCTTGCGCTTTTTTGCGAGTGGTACATTTTTGTACAGTGTTGGCGATGCGGAGAACATCGGGAAAGCCGTTGCATGCCGTGCTGTTCGTAAAGTTTATTTGGCGCTTAATAAACTTATGGATGTGTTCATTACATTACCATGGCACATACCTAATGACCTTTACTAAAGGTAAATTACATATTGTATTGACTCACCATTCTGAGTAATGTTTTTGTGCTTAGTGTTTACTTGCTCCCATGTTCTCTTGATGGCTGGGTTGCAACATGGGGGTTGAAAGCACTCATAATGATATGACAGTGTTATTAGTAGCATATCATTATTGTAGAAAATGATTAAGGTGGACTCATGATAAGAATAGAGAGAATCACACACTATTTATTTTCACTGCTTCAATTGATTGAATTTCTGATGATGAATAATACATACATACATACTGATCCGCCCATACACAGATTCACACACACATATTCAAACTCCTAGTTCTATATGGTAATCTACACAGACATGTATATACACATATATAGTACATGATACATACGTGCATACAGTACATATATCCTCATTTTAATTCGTATCAATTAGATACTCTTTGGGCTTGTTTTATCTACTTATTCTGAAAGAGTTGAGATAATTATTTTCGCTATAAGATCTCATTGGATTTAAGCCTACTGCCAGCAGGCACATTTAAAGACATATAATCTGATTGATTGGGGTGATGAGGCATTAAAATTAGCCGATACATTTTCCCAACACTTACGCATTTAACTTGTCTGAGATATTTTGCCGTGCTTCTTGTCTAGCCCTCGCAGCGGCATCAGTGTTATATTTTGCCGTGATTATGGTCTTGAATTCCTCATATGCGTTCATGATCATCTCCTGCTCGTCAGCGGAGTAAAAAGAGGCTCTTTCTTTGAGTTTATTTAACATTGTACTGTTAGAAAATCATGGTTTCGGTGATCGACGCGTCCCCCTTTTGAAGTAGGACGGGCACGCGCAATTATCCTGATCCTGACCGTCTGGTTCGAATTAACGAGACTGTTTGAGAGCGGATCAGCGTTGGAGAAACCGAGATAGCCTGATTTCAATCATCGGGTTCATTTCAGCTGGCTAATTTGATCGACTTAGCTGAACCACGTACGAGGAACGGGGCCCAGGTTAATTCAACATGGACAACTGATTACAGGTGTTGCTGACCTTGTTGTCTTTACTAGCAGCTGTTCAGTTAAAGTCTGCATCATTACGGAGATTAGTGAGCAGCGTGACCAGCGGTGTTATCAGCCCTACAGAGCAGACGTCTGAAGTAACGGTTAGCGGCTTTGAGGGGGACGATGGACACGAAACGGAGGACTTTCCTGTCCTTATTAATGCTTATTTTGTTCTGCACAACTATTGTGAAGTCCGCAGATAAAATGTAAAGGAACAAAACATGAATTGCTCTCCAGTAGGACAGAGACTTCAGCCACCAGCAGAGCTACGAGTGAGAACAGACAACGAAGAAACCAAGGAAACGAGTGAGAGACGTGTGTTGACCACATTTATGGACCATCATCTAGTAAACCTTTAAGTGTAAGTGTTAATATTAAAGTAAATTTGATGTGAGAGAGAGATAGAGCAAGACCCGCAGCATTGTAACTAAGTCTGAAAAATAAAACTTCTAAAACTTTCCACTAAATGTGTCTGTTTGAGTTTATAGAGGAAGATTTTCGAGAAGATCTTAAGTATCAAACATGACCCTTCATTATTCGTGGTATTTCTTAACTAAGCAACCACATCTACTTCCTGTTTACACCGCCACCCACCCACATGCCCAGTGTACGTGAAGAGTCACATGATATTGCCGACCCCCGACTTAGAGGAAAGAAACAGTCCGGCACATAACCCTTAGTAAAATGCCACATTGACACAATAAAACTTTTGAGTTTATAGAGGAAGATTTTAAAAAAGAACTTAAGTACCAAACACGACCTTTCATTATTAAAGACTACTTTATTACTCGTCGTATTTTTTAACTAAGCAACCAATCTACTTCCTGTTTACACCGCCACCCACCAGCATGCCCAGTGTACGTGAGGAGTCATGTGATATTTGTTTCAGGTGTTTTAGTATGGACTGAGATCATCTCGAAAACGATGCTGAAACGCCGTGTGGACGGGGATCGTTAAAACGAAAACGTATTAGTGTGGATGTAGACTCTGAGAGCCGCATCAGAGGGGCTGAAGGGGCTGAGCCACGGGTTGAAAGGAATACTTTAACAGTTCAAGGAAAACACTTATTTACTTTCTTGCCGAGAGTTGGATCAGATGATTCATAACACTCTAATTTTTGTAAATTCCGTATGATGCTCCAGCAAACAGCTGGTTAACTTAGCTTAGCACAAAGACTTGAAACTGTTTCTTGGCTGCTCCGATCCCCCAGGAACAGAGCTGGGCTGTGAAGTAATTTTGGCGTAGTGGCCGGAAATGGTATTGCAACATACTGGCCCAAAAAACATTTTCCAATACACAATTACTGGAAAAGGACCAGCTGCCATTTAAAACGTCTAGAAGAGTTTTACGATGAACTTGTTTCATACCATTTATTTGTGAAGGCCCACCTGGGTTTTCTATTTTGGCAGATGCACCCAATGAGCAACTTTCATAGAAATAAATGCGACGCCTTCTTTGAATGCGGTATCCAAGTCTTTTTAACACATCCATGGGCTGCGCACAGTAACTTTCTGAATTCTTTTTTGAATGCCTAAAATGTGATGACAAGACGCCTCGAAGATGGAATTTCTGGTAACCTAGGGCAGAGCCATGCTAGCTGTTTCCCACTGCTTCCAGTCTTGGAGCTAAGATAAGCTAACTGGCTAGTGGCCAGTAACTTCACATTTACCATACAGAAATGAGAGTGGTAAATCTGACTTCTTTCGGCAAGAAAAAATGTAAATAATGTTTCATTTTTCTATTCAAAGTCATCAAAGGTTTTGCAGAATTATCCAAAATGTCTGGCGATCGGGTTGCATGTCTCTTATTTATTTTATTTTGCTTTTCAAGGACAAACACACATGACACATAGCCTTTAAATGATAAATAACAGTACAAAGTCAACGAGACAACAAACAAACAAACAACTCCAAATTGAATTAAAATAAACATCAATGACAATGAAATGATATAACCAAACAAACGTTGAGAGGCACAGGGTAGCATCTCGTACCAAGGATCAGGTAATCAAGCACAACCTCAATACTAGATTAAATAGACGAAATCAATCCAAAAAAAGTTGCCATATCTTGTAAAACGTTATATTATTATTCCTCAACCACTAAGCTTTTTTTCTCTAAAGGTATACAAATCTTAATTTCCGAGGGCCAAATTCCAATTAAGAGAAAGACATCTGACTTCCATTTTATCGCAATCCTTTTTCAGCAATGGCCAGCAAGATTTCTTTGAGCCTTATCACATGGCTATTTGTAAGGTTGAATTTAGTAAAGTTAATAAACAAATCTCCGGGTCCAATAAATAGTCAACACCATGAATACTGGATAGGGCGTCACATACCCCCTTCCAAAGCCTTTGAAGTTAAGGGCACTGCCAAGTGGAGAGTAAAAATGTAAAGCCACATGTAAATCAAAGGGGCGAGATATTGGAGTTGTATTTGTGCAATATGTATGGAGTGATATAGAGCTGATGGAGAAAGTTCAATTGTGTCAATCTATATCTAGAGTTTAAAATGGAGATGGCACCATTTCTGTGCAATTCTCCCCAAAGTTCCCCATCCAGATTTATTCTCAGGTCATTCTCCCATCTGATGTTGGATATATGCAAATCAGGTATTACTAAACTTGACATAAGAGCTTCATACACTCTAACAAAAACGTTTTAAACATGAGGCAGTTAAAGGATCAAATCCAGTGAGTGAAATCAGGGTGAAAGTGTCTGCAATACGAAAGAGAGAAACAACTCTGCGGACACAGCTAATTTACTCCTAATAGACTATGACAAGGATGAGCAGTTTGGTTTTGACTATCTGAGTCTGACAATCCAGAAAAAGAGAGAATTGCCTGTGTGAGAGTTTTTTCAGCAGCTCCTCTCTCCCTCTGTCCTTTTCTCTCATGATATGAGGGGATTTTTCAAAACGCTTCAAGTTTTCTTTAAGTGGAATTTAGTCGTTTAGAGGGTATGATTTAAATTTCATTTCATATTTATTCTACTTTTACTCATTGTTTTGGAAAAAAATAAGTTTGATGAAATCTTAAGTGAACAGATTTTGTAGTACCTTGTCATTTGCAAGTGCCTTCATCATTTCCAGTGGTAATTGTAAAAATAAATGTTATTTCTTTCTTTCTTTGTCTGTTCAGCATCAGCCTCCCAGCATTGCACTCCTCTGGCCTGTCTTTCTTTCACTCAGTCTTTTTTTGTCAACCGCCCACTAAAAGAGTAGAGTAATAAAGCATACAGATTTGAATCAGGCTTTTAAACAGTCCTCTCTCATATTTACCTTCCAAGAAAGCTTTTTTCTTCCCTCCCCCTCGACCTTTCCTCCTATCCTCCCTTCCAACCCTCTTTCTGCCCTCAGCCCTACACCTCCCTTTGCTTGTTGAATGTGCTCATGCATGATGGTCTGAACTTGATAGACATTCAGAGGGCATCGGCAAGAGAGCTGTTAGCTGTGTGAATGATGGATAGAGTATGTGTGGTCTCCCTGATTAGGGTTCATATGTGTTTTCCATCTCCTTTTTTTGACATATTTGTGTTTCTACACATATATATATATATATATATATATATATATATCAATCTAGCTCTCAGATCTTGCTCACTTTCATCTCTAGCCCTCATTTTATTCTCATCTACGGCAAGGAATGTGTTAGTTTTATGTGAAGTCAGCACACATGCCAATAGGCCTGTGATGTGGATGCCAAAGTATGACAACTCTATTCGGGCTAACTGTCAAACATCAGCTCGAGATGGATTTGAGTGAGTATTTAGAAGGAAGTAAATAGCTGCACGAGTGTGTAAGCAGGACAGCGGCAGAAGAGTGTAGGACATTTTTGTTGTCTGAGCCTGTCATTGCCCACGAAAAGTTTGCATGGTTTATCCTGAGAAAGGGGAATGGAATAAGGAGAGACAGGGAAGGGAGGGGCTTAGTGTGGTGTGTGTGATTTCGGCAGAGGGGTTTTTAATGAGGGGAAATCTCTGCAGGTAACTTCCTCTTCTTCCCTCTCTCCCCTCTCCCCCATCTTCCCCCTGTGAGGGGAGAAGCCCATCTGGTTGGACTAAACAGCAGATTAGCACATTAGCACTGGAAGACGGGCAGGCAGTCAGCACAGGAAAGACCCAAGCTAACATATAATACTGCCGCACATGGTGTACGACTCATTAAAAGCAGACATAAAAGTTGCACTAAATTAAAGGCAAACTCCATCCGCCTTCATTAACAGATGGTAAAAGTTTGACTCATGATTGCAGCTTTTTAACTTGGCACATGAGCACATGAAGAACACATCTAAAAGGTTGCTTTTGTTTTGATGAAGAAAAACTACGATCCCGAAACAATCAACCCAGGGTTATGTTAAATGTCAAGATTCTTTGAATTCTGTCTTTTCTACAATATCTGTGCATGACACTACAGGAGAGTAAAGGTTAGGGAAAGACAAATTCAGTGTGGGTAAAGCTAGGCTACGAAAACACACACAACATGTGAAAAGATTGTGGTAGAAGTGATGACAAAAAACCTGAACATTCACAGTCTTTCAAGATTGTGACAGGATATGAATGCTAGTCTCCTGATATGCTGAATGTTATCACCCCAACCCTCTGCAGTCCTACTTACCTTGTTACATAAAGTGCACTGCATTGGCACTGAGTATTGGCATTGGACGCAAATAGCGAGGATCAGAATACTCCAAAATGCACATACAGTAATTCGTAGGGATGCTGGATATCCTCATCGTTCATTCTTTCCCTTTTCCCTTTGTTTTTCTGTGTCTTAATTTGCCTGCATAATGAGCTGCTAAAGAGCACACCAATTAGAGCTTATAAACTAAAAGTATTTGAGACTTTCCACCTCCCTCTATGTTTAAAGAGCGGGGAATGATTGAAGCATGCCACAGGTATCCAGGTTAGATTCTTTTGGCCTTGTTTTTTTATGATTCCAGGGAACCGAGCTGTGAGAAACTACAAAGTTGCCATGCAATGATTGGGAGGGGTGCTGGTGCACACTTGTGTGTGTGTGTGTTGTAATAAAGTGTATCCCGTTGCGAGGTGTGGAGGAGGAGCTGCTAAAACAGCCACATCTAAGATTGCAGCTGTGTGAACACATCATCATCTATGCTCCTGGGCAGGATCGGAGAAACTAGTCCCACCCTCCACATGCTTCTACGGACTACATGTTTAGTACACATCAGATATAGTGATAGATATTGTGATCAATTTTTGTGCTATAATAACAATTAATATATTGACATGTGTAATAAGGGGCTGCTTGTCGTGATGAATCTATAGATTATCACCCACCGCTGAAGTTCTCCTCAGCTTTATGAAGTGTTTTAGCACCATTCAGCTCTTTTGCCATCCGTTCACACTCCCAACTCTTCAAATACCGACGTTTGGTCAGTGGCCCTAGGCGTCTGATACTGAAGCACCAAGGCACCCTTTAGTGTCTGACGCACCGGCTTTCAGTTAACCGCAATGTAAACCCATCTGTTTTAATATTAAACGATTAGGCCAACTGATGTAGTATGAAGAGCGAAGTCTACCAAAGGAGGAAGACGGCTGTGTCAAATAAACATGCACTTCCACCCAGGAGGCCGCTGTTTGTGTCCCATGTGAAGCCAAGTCAATGATGACCAATTTTACCTATAGTTTTGTTACGTTACTAATGTACTTAACGAATGCCACGTGCGTAATTTGTAATATACTAAGCACGTAACAAGCGGAAACCGACAAGTCCAAAGTAGAAAATGCTGCAGGGGTACTTACAGGGTCCGTTTGAAGCGGAGAGCCACTGACCAATCAGCTGTATTAGACATGTTGGGAGTGAGAATGTTGTGCATTTGGTTTTACCAACTTTAATCTGTTGGTTCACTTGTGTTCAGACACAACAGGCAGCTGTTTTCAGTGAAAAATCTGTTAAACCCCCCTGTACAATACCTGCCCAGAACCAAACGTCAGACAGGGACTAGATGGTGAATATACAGTAATGGAGCATTGGGAGCTTCTCTCAAGAGATGACACCAAAACGAAGCTAAAAGAAGAGTGAATAGTGACCCATAAATGAATTCTAATGTCCCTCTGTATCTGCTGGAAATGTCAACAGATGATTGTTTGCAAACACATTTTTCCATTTCAACTAGATAATTCTGTATAAAAGTGTTTGTTGTGTTTACAGCGTGTTACACTGCCCCCAGGTGGCCAGCAAAAACTATATTATTGCAGTTTAACCAAGACTTAACCATAACGAGTACATGTACTCAAGTACTGTGCTTGAGTACAATTTTGATGTACTTTACCTGAGTATTTCCATTTTACATAACTTTATACTTTTAGTCCATTACATTTCAGAGGGAAATGTGCTTTTTACTCCACTACATTTATTAAACAGTTTAAGTTTATTTGCTGATTCATATTATTTATACAAAATATAATTAACTAATTATGATGTATTATTATAGATTTAACTACCCAGCAGTATATAAAGTAGTTAAAATGATTTCCAGCTTTATTATTTATACATGATGTTTATATATTAATGTATCACTAATTATTATCCAATGATATAATATGTATGATTCTGAAATGGGCCATTCTGCACGACGGGTAGCCAAGGCTACTTTTTCTTTTGGTACTTTAATTATATTTTGATGCTAATACTTTTGTGCGTAACAGAGTATTTCTGCACTGTGGCATTACTACTTTTACTTAAAGGAGCTGTATTTAACATTATGTCATCGACATGTTGAGAGCTGTTGAGAGGCAATCCAAATGCTCCAATCTTGGATCTTGAAGTTAAAGATCTGAGTACTTCTTCCACCTCTGACCAATCAATGCGCTGGAGTCAAAGAGGAGAGCAAAATGAACAGAGGATTCTTCTTAAACAGAGTTGTCAATGCATCATGCAGCATCTCACATGCTGCAACACAGCTGTGTGAAGGTGAAGCAACACACACACACACACACACACTGCTCTTACAATCACAAATATAGACCAGTCTTTGTTAAGTCAGAGTACACAAGCATAGTTGTACACCAGTTTAACGAGCTCACTTTGCCTGGCCAACGAGGTGTGCTATTAACAACATAACACATGCTTAATGAACACACTCACACAAACACATGCAGGCACTCTGCCGTCTCAACATACACAATATTGCCCTGTAAACACAGCCACAGTTAAACTCAGCTACACTTAAACACACAAACTAATTTTACCTGGCCATTTTGACAAACACACTAATGAAAGGGAACAGACTTTATTAGCTCTCTTAAATGGCCAACACCCACATACCTGATCAGGTTCACACAGACACACACAAACACATGCGTGTTTAGCTAAGGGACTTTTAACTGTCAAATATAGTCTGGATTTGGTACTGATGCCTCGATATGACCTACATAACTGAACAAATTCATCAATGAGACTACTGGCTATTTCTATCCATGCAAAATCAGAGAAAATCATGCACATTCACCAAAAACTCCTACAGCTCCAGCAGGGCCTCAGCAGCCTGCTCACTGCTTTGCTGCTGCCTTCGACCGGCAGCCAAAGCTCCGGCTGGAGGAGGAGAGCTCCCCGCCCGGCAACTATGGCTTCTTCTCTGCCGGTCCCTGCTGGGAGCCAACACCGACACCACGCTGCTGGAGGCCCAGGCCGTATTGTTGCTGAAGGGAAGGCAGAATGTAGGCAGACTGCAGATGACAATAAGCTTGCTTATCATTTATAAATTCAATAAATGTAATAAGTTGATTCAACCAATCTTCATAACTTATATTTTAATTGTATTGCAATTTTTGCTTATTGGTATTAATTTCTTTCTCTGATGCAACTGCACTGTTTCCCTTCAGTAATTGTTTTAGTTCGATCCAATCCTGTTTAACTTATCTGATCCTCAGCAGTGTCAGAGGTGCTTGTAGCAGCTGTCAGACGGGACAGCGGAGGGGAAGAAAGAAGCAACAAAAGGTTCTGATTGAATTCAAGCCCTCACAGAAAAAAGCTCATTTTAACATATGACTCAAATGACCAACACAAATAAAAAAGCCCCATTGTGTTACCAAATTTCAGGTTGAAAACTCAGGATCTGAAATCAGAATTTGATAATAAAATGACAGAAACATAATTGTGTCTTTGAATCCATTCTTTCTTTTGAATAATATAAAGTACTGTATTTAGTCAAATTTGGACACACAACACTTTAAATATGAATAAACTTTGAATAAATAAGCGAACAATGCTCTGTGAGTAGTGAGCGGTGGAGCTTCAGGGCTCTGCAGTCCAACATGTCATCAGTATTGACTGCAGTTCATGTCCTGCTGATGCTACATGTACCCGGATAACTTTAACACTTGTCTTCACTTCCCTGGAGCCAGCGAGCTGCAGCGGATAGCATTAGCACTAGACTTTGGCCGTTACAACTCAAATTGGAATTCTAATTATCTACCAACATTTATATTGTCGCCAAGTAAATGATGATGGTCCCAACTGTAAAATGACAATGACATATCAAATTATCTCCATAGTTAAAAGTGATGTGTTACATAAATCAAACACCATATCAAATCGTAAATCAGCTCACATTTAAAAATAAACAAACATTTGTTACATATACACATTCATTATTTGTTCACACATCAAATAATCGATTCATAAATCTACCGTTTTTCAACCTAATACCTGTAAACATTGCTTTGAATTTATTTTGTAAACACTGTGTGTGTGTGTGTGAGAGAGAGATTGTGTAAATGTGTTAATATTCATATTCATATTATATACTAATATTAAAATGTAATTTTTTATTTTGATCTTTTTTTCTGAAACTTTCATGCAAATATAGTAACATTGAACTAAATTGAATTCAATTGAGAGAGCGACATTGAGATAGATGGCGTGGTTAGAGTTTGTCCCTGTCTTTGTCTCTACAGTGGTACGTTCTGGCCCTTTGGCTGTTAGTGCCACCACAAAGGGTAACATTTCACCATGTAACTTTTAAATATCTAGAAAAAAATGAAATCTTGAATTTTAAAAAGTCTGTCTCAAGTCTAACTTATGAAACTAATAACGTTACCGTCAGCAAAACACTTCGGCCAATTAAATACATGCTCTACTTGTTAACCGTGGTGGTTATGTAAATGCAAAACTCTTGTCACTTAAAGGAGAACAGCTGGTCCACCTTTAAGGTCAGCCCACTTTAAGGGAGCCTGAGTCATTGTTGTCCCTGGCTTCGGGGCTAACCCGCTTCACTTTAATCGGCAGGTGGCAAGCAAGACACGGGGAGCTTGAGCCTTTATTCACGGACAAATAAACTGTACACTGAACTGCTGTAATGGTAGTGCTAACTTCCCTCGCTAATGTTACAGCTGGCTTGCAATACACTGGAGGAGACTGTGACAGACAGCCAGGCAGACACAAAGCTGAACTAATTGATCTGGTGGAGACTTACTGGAAAAGTGGCAGCATGTGTCCACGTAAATACATGCAGTGGTATCAGGTATGAGTACGAGTACAAGAGCAACGGATCTATACCCGATACTGGTATTGGTGCATCCCTAATAGTAACAAGTAACAGTAAGTAATTCAATACTTTTCGTATCTAAACATCATAATAAACCTACAGCTCTTTGGGGCCCTTTTGTGGCCCATGCCCCAGTTGCTTGCCTAACGGTAAAGTCTTTCCCTGGTGTTTTTCCCTGTGAGCCAGACTGTAGGCCTATTCCACTCGTATTTCTGATGGTGAGTAGCTCAACTTGGGTGTGTGACGCATCTACATGATGGCAGGTGTATTCCTGACGACCCAAGGACGCACAGTGTCAAGATGTTTGTGTGGTTCTTGAGAAAGCACCACAGGCCAAGCATTCAACCTGTTCTGAACAGGTTGTTTAAGTACTGGAACGCTGAGAAGTTACTGGTCACAACTATTAACTAGAGATTGTGCATTTGCTGCCTCTGTGAATTATTTTTATTTCTCAACTAAAAACAATTTTTTGAAATGTTCCATTCTCTATTAAGTAGTCCTTCTTTGCCCTGTCTTTATTTTAAACTCTTTTGATTAATTAAATGATTAGCTATTTCATTAATCTTGTTATTATTACTATTAATTTACTAAATCTTGATGGAACCAACCTCGTCTTTTTTTTCTATATAGATAAAGGATAATATCATTATATGGAACTTAAACAAAATAAAAACAATTCTGAACTTTTCTTCAGATCGCTACACATTTTAAGATTTGTAGCTAGTTGTTAGGCGCATTATTTCTTGATTGTTTTATTGTCTGTTCTACTGGTACCAGCGTACTTGCATTTTCAAAAGCGAGTTTAAGTAATTTTCTCCACATTATTTACACCCTTTAAACAAACTCATGACACATCGCTATTTTGGAGATGAAATTATGTGCCTGGCTTTTATGGACACCATACATAAAAAAGAAATGTGTGTGTGAGTACTGGCTTTGTGTGCATGGGAATGGAGCACACATTGCTAAGTGGTCACAGCATCACGGCGGGTAGAGCCAAATTAAAACAGCAGAAATCACCACATCAATTGAGAACAGATTTTCACTGAGGTATCTTAAAGATATCGTCACACATACCAAAATGCAACACACTCACAAACACTAATGATCAACTAGCTTAAAGCTTCAGGGCTATCTCATCAGTGAAGAGGTTGTAATTCATAACATATTTACTCTGGGTTTTCTAAGTGTGTGTGTGTTTACATATCTATATGTGGTGTGTGAGTGTGTGTGCGTGTGTGCGTGTGTGCGTGTGTGTGTAGAGTAGGCATCAGAAAACACACACCCGCTGTTCCAGTCTGTTTCCTCCCCATAAAAAGCAACACTTAGCACTTCATTCTCAAGCAGTTCTGACAACATTATACAGGTTAGTTTAAGAGAAGAGAGGAAAAGACAAAGCCAGAAAGAGGCAATAGCGGGAAAGAATGAGGAAGGGAAAAAAAACGGAAGCCTGGTCACTCAGCTGGGAATATTCAGAGAATTGTTTTTAACGAGTTAAATAAATTCCCCTAGAAATGAGGTGATTGAAAGAGAGAGCGGCAGGCCGAGGTGGAGAGAGCTAGGGAGTGAGAGAGAAAGAGGGAGGTGAAGTTGAAATGAGTGTTTGGCGTGGTGTTGGGAATATTTTACAAGCTGCATTAATGGCCGTTCTTAAAACACTGCTATTAAGAAATGGCCATAATGTTGTGTATCATGGGCGATTATGTTCACACACAGGCTTACACAGCTAAACACTCTCATTACACACTCACATATACATACACAAGCCAACGCAATTAAATGTGTGCTGGTCCAACACCTTTTGTGTAAATAGCAGCTTCCTCCTGCACAAGCAATCTGCGTCTCTTCTTCTCCAACGTACACAATGTGGCCATTCACTCTGTCCTGATGCAGCTGATTGTGGAACCATTTCTGGGTTAGAACATATTACATTCACAAGCAGCAGCTGATGACACAAGCCAACCCAAGTTGTGTTGGTCCTGTTGTGGTTGAGTTTCAACACACATGGCTGTGTTCTGGCACCAAAAGACAAAATGTGAGCTAGTTGTGGCTAATTTATGGCTGCTAGTATCGGCTAGCTTTTGGCTATAGTTAGCTACAGCTAGCTACAGTTAGCCGTAAACCTAGATTTGGGCCAGCATAAGCAACTGGAATTGGAACTACACATTTAGGCAATTTTTGGCGAAGAGATAATGGACGCCTGGGTCATTTTGAGTATGTTTTATTCCCTATTGAATTAGAATTTTAGATCATTTAAAACAGTGGTTCAACATTTTACAGTAAGATATTTGCTTTCTTTGAGAATGATGCCGTGTTTAGACCGACAGTAGCTCTGCATAAAAAAGCAGGCTTGTCATTCATTTGTAAATGGACTGTACTTGTATATCACTTTTCTATTCTTCCAATTACTCAAAGCACTTTAACACTACATGTCATCATTCATGCATACACTGATGACAGGGGCTACCATGCAAGGTGCCACCTGCCCACCAGGACTATCTAGCACAGGAACAGCCTGTGGGAGCAATTTGGAGTTAAGTGTCTTGCTCAAGGACACATCGACATGGAAGCAGAACCGCTGACACATTCTCACTCCCAACTCTTCAAATACCTACGCTTGGTCGCTCGCCCTATGCTTCAAAATAAGATGCTCTAGGTACCCCCTATGTCTCAGTTTGGGACATGTCAGTTTCCTTTCGTTGCATAGCATGTCTTTTCAAAATAAACTTCCGTCTTCACAGGAAGTTAGGTTCAGGCACATAATAATTTAGTTAGGTTTAAGAAAAGAGTGTTGTTAAAGTTTTTTGGACTGACTAATATGACTAGAGATTCACGTGGGGAGTTGTTAGTATTGTTAGTCACGTGAGTCATTCGACAGTCAATTTAACATCAGCCACCTAAATAGTTTCCTAAATAGTGTGAAAATAAGGATTCACGTGACTAACATTTACGTTTACTTTTAGTTTTGCAGACTTGCATTTGTATAGCACCTTTCTAGTCTTCTGACCCATTGCTATCAGGGGCACTGACCGGCCATCGCTATTTGACAATTTGGAAGTGTTTCCAAACTCCCACTTGTGAGAAAGGCCAATTTGTGCATAAATAAACCATTTTTACTGCTACATCCGAATAATCTCATATTTTATAGAGTAGCTGATGTTTGATAGATCACAAATTCATTTCATGCATGTGTTAATAAAAACAAATTCACATGTTGAATACTTTATAAATGAGCCCAAAAGATGCATTTAGGTAGAATTAACAGGGTCTTGCTTTTACCTCATCAGTTAAACAAATGCAAGAAGAATGTACGCTAGCCTTTCATGACAACATTTAAGTTCTGGCATGTGGCCCAAAGGAGTACTGCAGATATAAATGTAACCAGGCTCAACTTTTGCTGCCGGGAAGTCACAGAATTGGACAGTCAAATACGCAGATCAAGCGCACATTCCTGGTCGAATACTTTGTAATGTGTGTAATTCTACTCTTAAACTTGTGATGACCGCAACAAAAAAATAGACAATAAAATAGTTGCTGCAGTGATAACTTTCCAAGTTGTAAAATCCTTTCTGTAAGCATTACAGAAGAGCGTTGGCGTCTGATAAGCCTTTGAACACATTTATCTGTTACTCAAACTGAGTCAAACTGGACGTCGTGGATTGTATTTTATTGTGTCACCGGTGTCTTAACAACACAGCCCCCAACACAGTTTCAAGGGCCTTTTTCAGTCTAAATCCCTGCTTAGTCATGAAGATCCATACCATACTCATGTCTATGTGTTAAGTGGACCTGGATTCAGGAGGAGATTAGCTTTGTTTAACACAACAACTAGAAGCAAGCGGCTTGCCCCACTCTTCAGTAAAAAAAATCCCTTCTAAAGCTAATTTATTAAGGCGATGTATCCCGAACAACAGCTAATTACAGCTAACAACTGCCTAGCACTTAGCTAAGTTGCCTGGCTTCAGACAAGACTCCAGTAAGTCACTGCTCCCAGCTGTTGTTTGCCAAGAAATGTTTACAGTATGCTACTAAACCTAAAAGCACACATTTTAGTTTTTACATTTCTGTTTAGATTAAACAACAGAAAGGCAATGTATTGTGAGCTTTAGCATCTTTAAAATTTGGATTTACTATTTCCCCCTGCTTCAAGTCTTATGCTAAGCTAGGCTAATGGGAGTCGTGGGAGTGGTATATATCTTCTCATCTAACATCTGCAAAGTGAATAACGCATCTTCCAAAATATTGAACTGTTCCTTTAAATAAGTATCCATTCATCAGCTGATTAAATAATACGTTGAGATTGTATTTGCCTACTTTTGTGTTGCTTATAGACGAAGATGATCCTTTAAGAACATACATTGTTCAATCCCTGCTCTCTGTGGAATGTCTTAAATCCCATATACTAGCTGTCCATCACATGGCTGTTTGTGTATGCAGTTATAAAAAGATGGAATTAAAACAAAACAATAACAGCAACAAATACGTGTGTGTAAGTCATCTCCTTAGAGATAAAGTTTCTTTATGCATTTACAACTTGAAATGAAATTTTCAATATTGTCTCATACCACTCAACCTTCACCAAGTAGATGTGCTGTACCCACAGTGACTTTAGCAGAACCTGCATCACCACTGCATTATTTCCTCCTACAGTTCCTTCACAAAAAAGTTGATTTAACTGCAGAAGGATCAGTGGAAAAGGATCTGATGGTATTTCTAAGTTATAATCCATGAATCATGCGTATATGAGAACAGAGGGGTTGGAAATATTAAGACATCAGACAGTATGGAGCTGAATATTTTCTTTGTTATTCTAGGCGCCAGGGCTTGCTCCTGGAGGAAGTGGCGGGCATTGTGGTCAGAAGCTGAGTACAGTATGGAATAGACCTTGTGTGTGTGTGTGTGGGAGAGAGTGTTTGAGTGTGTGTGTGTGTGTGTGTGTCCTGAGTGTTGATCGGAGGTGTGGCCATAAGTCTGTCAGGCTTCTTTCTCTCTCCTGTCTCAATCCTCTTCTCTCTCCTTCCTTCACTTTCTGCAGCGCTGCAGTCTGAAAATCTCCAATTAAAGTACTAAACCACACATCCCATCCAGCACCAAAACACACACACATGTCCCCAGTAAACACAAACATCATATACATTTGTGCTCACAGGTAAACACACATGCACCAAAAAAAAACCCACACACACTCTCAGTTCCACCCGCCCTCCTCCCGCCTCCTCTGCTTAAATATCCTGGTTATTAAACAGAAATGTGCTGCAGCTTTCTGAGGCTCTGTGTGCGACACATCTGGCGTGGGCCTTCAGGAAACAACTGGTTCACTTCACTCTTGTCATCACCTTCCAACACATTTCTTTCACATTTCAATTTGGGAGCAGCGCAGCGGGCTGCTCCAGCACACACAAACAAACGCACATCTGCACGTACACATGCATAGACTCACATGCACGTGCACAACCACACATGGTCACACAGCTGAGGCACTGACACACACGGTCCACATTAGCGGCAGTGGGAGTGCACTTTTTGGTGTTACAACGCTCTGTTTTCAGCCTCTCAGCTTAAAGGGGTGGGCTCTTTTCATCCATTTCTTTCTGTATTTTTCTCAAACCTCTCTCACTCTCTCTCTTTGTCTCTCTGTCTGTCTCTCTCTCTCTCTCACACCAGTGTTTTGTTGACAGTAGAAAACCTCTAAACCACCCGTGACACAAACTCCCATTTCAGGCTTGGTCAGGATTGTGTGGGATTAGCAGAGTGTGATGGACTGAAGCTCTGGGAAAGACATTTTTATGGACATGTTATTGTATGTGTGTATGTGTGTGTGTGTGTGTGTGTGTGTGTGTGTGTGTGTGTGTGTGTGTATATTTGATCCACAATATTCTGCACACAGTGAACTTTCATGCAGCACAAAATGACTTTACAGACAGTACAATTTATACAAAAGTAATTTGTTTGACACAAACTCAACCACAAAAGACCGAGTGAGATAAAATGGACAGATTTAGTCATTAAATTTAGGTAATTTGTGTTGATGTGGTACTTTAAAGATTGTTACCATTTGAGAAGGAGTTGATGTGCTGCCTTTATCTTTAAATGAAACAGTTTATAGGCAGAAAAATACATTTGAATTAAGGGATTTAGTATTCTACTCTAACAGATGATATTACTGACAGTGCGGAGAATGCTTCGAATAAGCATTCAGACCATTGTGTAGGTAGACAAACTGTACACAAACTATAACTGAACAGTTAAATGAACAAATACAGGAATTTGAGTGATTTGCAGTCTAGTCACACATTTCTTAACCAAGTGGGGTGACCAATGACTTAGAGCCTTGAAGTGTTCAGTGTTTGAGAAATGTCAGTTGTTTGGATCTACTTTTCTAGAACTATGTTTTCTCAACAGCTCTTTTGTGTTTGAAATGTTAGAAATGTAATGCTGAGTTTAACTGAGAGGTCAACACTTAGACATCTCCACACTAGACGGGAGTGAAGGATTCATGTCGTAAACCAAAGCACGCTACTAGTGTTAATATTTGTTTTACCCTTTCTTTACTTCACTTTTCCTTGGCACATGATGTTTCTACAAAATACACTTCCCCTAACAGTTTAGAGAGGTTATTCAGCAGCATTTCTAGTTGAATTCAGCGCTGAAGCAACTTGATCTCGTTGAACTGTTTCTGCGGGCAGCAATGGTTTGGTCTGTATTCTGCTCTCACAGTATATGATTTGGAAGACATGCAGCTTAAAGTCTTCGAGTGCAGTGAGTTGTTTGTCTGTTTAGAAACCATAGAGAATCCTTTCCAATCAGCATCAGTGAAGCAGAAACCACAGAACATGAGAGGTTTAAGCCACAGCAACATGCATGCGCTGACTGATGACAGGCTAAGCATGCCTCACTGACACGGTGACACGGTGAAGTGATGGCGGGTGTCACTGATGTCAAGGAGGTTGCGGCCACGGATGAAGTCATCAGGGATTGATAGCCAGCTACCCTCCTTTCTAATGAAAAAACTAGATGAGTGATGATGCAGGAGGCACGAGCAGAAAGTGACATAATCACAACAAGTTCAAATCCTGGAAAGAAAATATCAGTTAATGAAAAGCATCTGAACTGAGCCCTAGCACTTCTTTTTCTCATCTCTGACCTTTGTCAGTGTTCCTCCTCATATCAGCTGGTTTACCAGGTTTGTAGTTCTCCTAAAAGTCCATCCATGCATCCTGTTACACAACATCTATCTGTGCTATTCACTCCTCTGCAGGAGTTATTTTGTCATGACTCACACTGCATCGTTGACTTCAGTTAATTATTTCCTACATTCAAGCAAATCCCTTTTAACAACAACAACTCTTAACCATCGAGTGTTAACGTGTTACACACTTGCTCAGCTGTGGGTTCTGTATGCAGGTGGTGAGAGTGAAGCCTCGTAAAGCAAGAGATCTAGACTTGACAGTTTGTAAAGCAGTGTGTTCTCGACTATTGTGTGATTTTTCTGAAGTTAAGCAGTCTGGAAGGAAGCCTTTATGATGCCAGACTGATACAAATCTCAATCTGTTGACATCACAGTTCATTGGTGTTTTAGGTGAAGAACTAGAGAAACTTGTGTTCTTCAAAGAAATGTAGAAAGAGAGAGACCTTTCTCTTCATCTGCTGATAAATGACTTCCTTTAGTTGAGCTGTTGGATTTAGGAGCAGACTCCTTGTATCAGTCGGTTATGTCCACTGGAGGGCAGACAGGGACAGCAGCTGTAATGAGGTGGACACAAGACAGAGACAGTGACACATCATGTATGATATGATATATGCAACATGATATATCAATGGATATACTGTAAGTGGGTCAATGACATGACATGCATATTTTTGTGTCCGAGTCCACTATTTCCTTTTAAAATAATTGTATCAATTTGTGACATATATCATTTCATTCTATAAAACCTATCTAGTTTTGATACATTTTCAGTACAATCAAATAATATATATTATTTTATGTTTTGGCATCTCAAACCCTGAAAATGTCAGGCGATGCACCTGTCCTAGCAGATGAACAGTCTAAGAAAACTATTAAAAAATGTATTGAAATGATAATAAATTCAAAATAAAATACTATGGCATGCTTTTATTGTTGTAACGATTCAAATAAACCAATTTTTTATAAATACCAATAGTTTTAAGCTGTTGCGATAATTAAAAAACCTTTGTCCAGCAATTTGAATGTTCTCAAATATCAGGGTGGCACAGCTGTAAAGATGGGACTTTTATTATGAAATTAAAGTGGAAAACAGTAAACTATTGCATCATCAAGAGGACCTCAACTGACCTTTATAGCAGAGTGAAAATGTTTTTATATCTCTTTTGAATATTGATAAAAACAACTACTTTCAACTTATAGGTAGAGTGGTTCACTTTCCATGTCAGGGCGGTACAACCAATGTAAAACTAGAAAAATGTTATTTTATCATAAATGTCTTTATTCTATTTAAAATGTATATGTATGAAGTTGTTAGCAAGAACAAAAGCTAATGCTAGTGTCCTAGTAGATGCCTGTTTAATTTGAAATCAGTTGCAAATGTCAGGTGGCGCAACCAGTAAGACAGGTGGTGCAACTGCAAAGAATGTTACTCTATGATATTATATTTAAAGCTCTAACATTATTTTAAAAAAAATTCTAAAGTTTAACAGTGTTAAGTTAACAATATGATACACTTTCAAACTATTTTTCATGATATTAATGAATATTGTTTAACTATTAAGGATGCCACTGTCAAGTAAAGCAAAATCAGCACGACACAGGGAGCAGACAACAAGTCATGTATGGAGTGTGTGCAAAACGCTGCTACAATGAGGTAGAAGCTGCAACAGCCAGGCGGAAGTGACTGTGATTTTGCCTATTCCAGTTACGGTATGTGCTAAACATGATTACTATGAAATATTTACTTCTTTTACTTAAAATGAGTCTGTTAACTAAAAGCATGTTGTTGTATTTGAAAAAAAAAATGCAAATTTTCTGCATATTTGCTGTGATTACTAATATTGTCAGGTGGCACAACTGATAAATGTCATGGTGGTGCGACCAGGTAAAATATTAATTTAAAGAAATGAATAATAGGTTAAAGTGAATTTTTTTTGCTTAATATGATGTGAAGAACTATTTTATTGAATGTATTCATTTTTATATTTGTATTATTAAGTTTCTCTGTTTAAATGTAAAATCAAAAGTTAAATATACTAAATACCTGCCAAGAGAACGCAATTATGATAAATTATTGTATATATATAAAACACAACCACAAAATACGATGTGTTAGACACAGTAGACACTCTAAGGGATACTTAGTTTGAATAAATATTAGGAATATATATATTTTTTTATAAATATGTGGTTGCGCCACCTGAGATTTTTTAGACTGTGAAGTTAAAAAATACTGTTAAAAATTATTTAAAATACTATGAAAAGTTGGTTCACAACTTAGACTTGTTTCACCACATTTTTCCAGACACAAAAATATGCATTACATCCATTTTGAAGATAATTTTTAAAATTACCTTTTTAGAAGCCTTATTTATCAATGACCCAAGCATGCAAACATGCATGAGCTTTCAAATAGGTTTCCATGTTGGCCAATGGTTCATTACCATCAAGAAGTATGATAATAGTTATGTTGCAGCAGGATAAATCAGTGGAGTCACGTGGATCATGTTTTGCAATACATGTTTAGCTACTCTGAATCAAAGAAATATAAATATAAATCAGGTCAACATTTTGATTGGATGAATTGTCTAGAATTGTCCCGTTGGTATTCTTGGTTTCTCGTTGACTGGACTTATAAAGAGATCAGTTTTTATGCAGAGATATTCATATAACATACAGAATATCTTCTGTAACCACCTTTTCTTCTTATAACATGAGGCATCATTTATTAAAACTTTCAGATTGTACACATATCATTTTAACTGTGTATGTATACAGTATGTATATGCTTAATGACCAGAATCTTTCATTTGTGTGTCTGGCTGTCTTAAACGCAGTATGTGGGAATTGCAGTTAGGCAAAGCCCTTAACTTCCTGGGCAGTGTGTCCTTATAACAGCAGAGACTGTCCTATAAACAGAATGCAACAGCTTTATTTGTCTTTTCTCATAGTGATAGTCAGTCCATTTAAAGCTAGCGTTGGTAATCTTGAGTACGCTAGATTTTAGAATCTTTCCATCCGAAAAACTCAGAAAACCCAGCCCAGGGTTTCCAACTCTTTTTAAATGGAAGCAGCTAGCAGCTAATGCTGCAAACGCTTCCACCACCAAAGGTTGCTAAATATAGCAAGAAAGTCGCCAAGTCAGCAACACTGACAGCCCGTCCCTTCAGCTCCCCCACCAAGTTATCATTATGAACATAAACATATCATAATGAATGTAAACACCAATGGCTATTGTATGTATGTTGCAAGGTAGCCCGTCCAATAAAGCCATGTGGGCTGAATACAATGATTTGACGGGCTTATTACAGCCTGTGACAGCCACAGAGACCTTATTTCTCTCCTTTTTTTGTCAGAGCATGACAAAAATGTTTTTGAAGATTAGCAATCCTACCTTTAAAGTAATTCAACCTTGGTGTTTCTGCATTTTTCCTCATTACTTCCTGTCTTGTCCTCAACTATCATGTTGATTTTGAACTGAAGTTGGTCATCAGTACTATAGTGGTCAGGTCATGTGAGGCTGCTCAGGTCCATCCGTATTGTATTCAGTATGTAACCACCATGCAACACTAAACAAATGGTCAATGGTCCACGGAGAAGGGGAAAGAAAACACATCAGTGCTGCTCATTCACTGAGACCGTGAAGAGTTATAACTCTCATTAAACACTCTAACAGGGTACAAAGTACAACTGTGAAGTGCATCATACTGTACACAAAATATCTGATATGAACATTTAGCTTCTTGCTCTTATTTGTTATAAAAGCAAAATGGAATATAAAGAAATGAAAGAAACAGAGTAGAAGACAGAGAGAGTGAGAGGGGTTCGGGTGGACTGTATCTGTTCTGGTGTGGTTTTGGGGAGTTATTTGGTGTTAAAATATGCCTTAATGGTTGCTGGGGATCCATTTATTACAGGCAGGAAGCAGAAGGGGGTTTCTCTTCTCATTTAATGTGACCGCTGAGAAGGTTGCCAAGTCTTATGAGCAAGCCAGCATTCCTCCGCCCCAAAGCGACACACACACACACACAGAGAGTGTGGTGTTTGGCAGTGAGGAAGACCTTTTCTGAACCATGAAACACACACATTGACACACACACACACACACCCCTGCAAAGCATTTAAGCATGATAATGAGGAGGTTGTGTAAAAAACATCTTGAGGTCTTATTAATTCAAATGTGTCTTTTAGTCGTGAAGCTCAGTTTCTGTCTTTCTCACTCGTGCCTCTCTAGTTAGTCACTTACTTCCTGTCCCTCATCCATCACTTTGTCTGGCATGGAACCAAGTCCTCTCTCTGTCTCACTTTATACTTTCTTTTCTCCCTTTCTTTCTTTCCTCCTCCGTCTCTGTCTGATAGAGAGCAAGAAATACAGCTTGACACCCTTCCCCTGCATGAGGGAGGGTGTGTTAACACCTCCCACACACAGGCCAGGGCCTTAAGACCCGTTTATGAAGTGTAGGACTCCTAGCGTATGAGGAGGAAGAAAAAGATTCGAGGAGGAATATTACCGATTTATTTGAAGGCTTTTTCACAGCATTGGGATTCTACTGATGGATTCTAATGGTGGACTGCTTCTGTGTTTTGCGGCTCATTACAGAATATTCTGGAAGAACTGTTGATACTAGATATTCATATGTCTTTTTTACACGACTTAAACAGTTTGGACCTAAGTTTTTAAAAAGGTGGCTTGGTCACCTAAAGGGAGAAAAGTGGCTGTGATTACACAAAGTTTAAAGGCGCCTGAGTGCACAAAAGGGAAGGAAACTGTCACGGCTGCTGCAACTGTGTGTGTGCTCTGAATGCCAAACCAAATGATACAATATCAACATGTTTAAAACAAAATAAGGTAACTCTAGAAGCTTCACTTGGCTAGTAGAGACACTCAGTTAAAGGTTGTGTAAGGTTTTGTGTGTGTGTTTGAGAGTGGGTGAGTATATTGGGTTACATGGCAGATATAAGGCTCCATCCCTCCTTTCATCAGCTGAGTGAGGAAGAATCGAGCAGCAACACACTGCAATCTGACCCTGACGTGTGCACTCGCACACGCACACACTTTAATACACACAGTAGCAGATAACCAGACATACTTCAATGCTGGCCATCACTCACCAGCACAAAACCTCACTGCTGCTTTCCATTGACCACCACTGGTAGAACACATGCCTCTGTGGCTCTGATCCCTCTCTCCAGTCTTATATCATATCACATCTCGATATCACTTGACAACTTACTTCAGGTTCCAGTTTGGCTTTTACTTGAAAGCCAAACTTTCATGCAAACTCACCAAAGATCCTGGAGAGCATAATCAGACCAAACATTTCATCATGAATTTGATTGCTCCCACAAGCTCATGAAACCCGTTCAACAGTCACTTTTGAAATAAATATATAAACCATTGTATAGATTATAGGCAAAATAAATGTAGATGAACAGTTTTACATTGTGCTTGTATTTATTCTTGGTGAGAGTCAGATCAGAACATTGACAGCAGTCCTATCTCTGTAGAGTTAATATGAAGTCATCAGGAGCAGACCCTCACTCTAACACTGGCATGAAGCCTGCAACAAAAGGAAACAGCTAGCTTAGCTTTGTGCAAATGTAACAGAATCCTCCTGCCAGCCCCTCAAACGCTTATTAGTTAACATGTTAAATCTTGTTTGTTTGCAACAAAACGACAGGTTGTGATTTTAGGTTTTGTTACATTTGGAGAGAGCCAGCTGTTTCCCCTGTTTCCAGTCTTTGTGCTGCGCTAACGGCTGCTGGCTGTAGTCCTCTCTTATGAGTGTGTCAGAACTTCCCTGATCTGACCACACAGTGAAGGAAATGACCTGATTGTGTCGGTGAGAAACTGAAACGGACAGAATTAGAAAATAAGATTTTAAAGGAGAACCCCATGGAAGTAAAGAGCATTTGAAGGGTTACTGTCTAACTGCACACACGAAGGTACTGTGTGCACCTTAGTGTGTGCAAAGGATGGGGATGGGGAAGGGGGGGTAATTACGGTGTAGAATGTCCTCCTCATCACTGGAGCTGGCCTAAGAGCACAGTTAATCATCCACTAACTGGCAGAGGGAAACAGAGTGAGAGAACGGGAGAGAAGCCATTGATTCAAAAGAGAGACACTTCGAGACACTTGCATTTGGTAAAAGCTCAAAAATAACAGAATAGGAAAAGAGGAGTCTTCCATCACTGGACCAAAGGATACAGATCTACTTACCTGAGAATGCAAGGATAACAAATCTGCATCCAAGGACACGGACCTGCTCCTGAGAAGGATTTTTAAGCAGCTTTCTCTCCTTTCCTCAATCAATCAGTGTGTGTGTTTGTGTTAGTATGTTCAATGTGGACTGTCCTGTTTTGGGATTTGATTGTATGTGTGTGTGAGAGGCGGCCACATGCCAGGTGCTGGCCCTGTCCGGGATGCCAGCTGTAGCATTGAAGCCCGCTCCGGAGGACATGGTGGCAGAGGGAGGGGGCGAAGGAGAGTGCCACGGGTCTCAGTGGGAAGCCTCCAGGCCGGGCCGGGAGCGGCTGCCCCTGCCATCTCTGAAGGTCCCCAGGGAGCTTCTGCGGAGCTTCCCCCACTCCAAACGGGTGGGATCCTATCTGGTGGGGAAAATGATCAACAAGGGATCGTTTGCCAAAGTGATGGAGGGGCTGCACATTGGAACGGGGGAAAAGGTTGGAGTAAAGAGACACGTCTCCCACACAAGATTATGATTACACGGTTATAACTTGGAACTGATTATTATGTGCACTTGTGTTTACAGAAGCCAGTGGCCTATTATTATTATTATTGTTATGTGTACAAACACAGTCAGACCCATCTCTAATGACTTATTTCACCAGCATGACTCTTACAGGAACAGAACACTCAACAGATCTAAAGAGGTCTGGAGTAGATCTGTTTCAGCTAAATATATCTGGACTTCTATAAAAACTAAAAAGCTCATTCATTTACCATGTAAACATGCTTATGATTTATGTTCCGTAATAGTATTCTCCTGCTTTAAAAACACTCATTCTTCCAAATAGGCTAAAAGACAACCATGCTATAAATATTTTAGATTTAGTCTAAAATGTTGTGGCTCTAAACTGCAGGGACTATATGGATGACCACCTAGTGTGCATAAATAGATGTAGAACTAGTCAGTGCGTCGCTGACCCCGGCTCATGTATACCTGACCTGGTTGCCACAGTAATGACCAAAACCATCTCCAGTGGTGTTTGCTCCTCTTGACCCTTGTTACCCTCTGCAGGTACAAGATCTGTGGACGTGAAGACTGCAGATGTGCAAACACAGTTGACTTTTTAATTTTGGATAAAATGACCTCCACTTATTTATCATACACTTCTTACACATAATGGAAATAAACTTCCTCTAGATTTGTCCACAATTTACCGTCCTTCACACCCAGTGTTAACTGGTTAGTTATCTAACTACTGTCATCTGAACAAGTAGAATAAGTCTCAATACATATCGACTTTAGGAGTTATATTATCTGTCCAAGCTATGTGCTTTTTTTCATCCTCATTGAGGGGAAATTAGTTGAGAAGTCAAATAGCTGCCAAACTCACGGAGAGAAATATATGTATACAAGTTGACGTCCTTATTATTTCATAGGGGTGTGAGAAAATATTGATGCACTTGAGGATCACAATGTTTTGTGATCCTGTACTAATGGTCAAAAACATTTTAGATTTTTATTTAGTCATTTAGATGCAAAGATTGACTCTAATAAACACAATATATCACAATATGTTACATTACATAGACTGGTACTGTATCATGTAGCCCGTTCTTCCTTCCAGTGCGTCAGCCCCGGCCTTCCAACTAACTACAATGTAAACACACCTGCATTCTTATCACGCTCAGAGCAACTGAGCTACTACATAGTGGAGCATGGGTCAAATAAATGGAGGACTTTTGTCCTGGAGACGCAGTTCGAGTTCTGTGCGAAACTAAAGTCAAAACTCCCGTGAGTCCTCAGTCAAGTTGACCACTCTCTTTTACTAATCCTAAAAAAGTCCCTTTGTGGCCTAAACCTAACTCACTGTGAAGACAGTAGTTTATCTTGGAAAGACACTATGCATGTAACAAGAGTATATACGTGTCCAAAACTAGGGTTACCTAGAGCGTCACAGTTTGAAGCTTAGGATCACTGACCAAGCTTCACCAAAACAAAAACAGGTGGCACCGGCCAATCATCCTAATGGATCTAGACAAAGTTAAACTATGTGTGTGAACAAATGTAAAGGGTATCCCAAGTCACCTACTGTCCTTAACCTCCCACCACAAACCTTCAAAATCGAACAACAACCGTGTCAGAGAACAAAAAGGAAGAGAGTGAACTCCTCAGGCTTCCTCCTTTCATTCTGGACCCCACTCTGCTGATTGGCCAGCTTGAAATCTGTGGAAGCCAAGCAGCAGCACGACTGGACTGCACAGGTGGAAATCAATCATCTTGTTGGCACCTGGAGAGAAAACAAGGGAGGGAGAGAGAGAGAAAGGCAGGAGGGGAGAAAGCATATGCACAGGCGCCTTGCCTGACACGTAACAGTGGTTATTTGATAAATTGGAGTGAGAATGTGTTAGCATCCTATTGCCGGGTTCTTGCCAAGACACAGCCCTATTATTTGACAGTTCAGTGAGATTCAGAAATGACTATTTTCCAGCACTGATCCCTGATGTGGAGCTTTTTTTCCTATCTTTATTCAAGAGCTTTCAATTTGAGAGCATGGCTTATTGATTTCATTCAGATTTTGTAATGCTTTCACTCAAATCCGTGTCCTAAGGTCATTAGTCCCTGCTTGTGCTTGGATTTGCTCTGCTTTTGCTCAAACTGTGTGCTTGCCTTGCAGATATATTGTTGCTCACACAGATTTCCTGTGCTCCAGCTTCAGCCTCTCTCCTCACACTCTCCTGTGTGCTCTGAAATCATCATCAGCTAAATATTCTACTATCCTAACAATTATTGTTTAACTTCCCTTGAGGGCCACAACTTCTGGGACATCTACCAGTAATAGAGGATTATGTTTATACCAATCATCTCTTAGAGATAATGTGTGATTCTGTTTACCTAATGTGGAAGCAGACTTTTGGTAAAAAGAAACAAACCCTTTTGGCCCTGTGCACGTGTCTGTGTGTTTAGGTGGCCATTAAGGTGATCGACAAGAAGAAAGCGCGGCAAGACTCATATGTTCTGAAGAACATGAAGAGAGAACCTCGAATCCATCAGATGGTCCGACATCCTCACATTGTTGTCCTGCTGGAGGTAGAAAAATAAAAAGACACATTATTGTGTGTTAATTGCATATACAGTCCAAATGATGTAATGATGGAGTCTTACAACATTAATAGAGTGTGATTAAAAGGTTATTATATATCTGCCACTGTTGAATAAGCTTGGTCCAATTCATATGCACTTGAATAACTGTGTGTCAGACTTTGGAGACAGAGAACAGCTACTACATGGCCATGGAGCTTTGTGCTGGAGGAGACCTGATGGACAGGATCTGTGAGAGGAAGAGGCTGGAGGAGAGGGAGGTGCAGCACTACACTCGTCAGATCCTCTCTGCAGTGGAACATCTGCATAAACACGGCATCGTACACAGGTGTGACACACACACACACACACACACACACACACACACACACACACACACACACACACACACGATGTGCAGTTCTTCTACATGTATTAGAGACATCTCATACTGAGTTACTTACTCTTATTCTTTGCTCAGTCTCAGGAGTTGTCCTTTTCTTTATTTGGTCTCCTTTGTGACATATCCAGTCATTATTTTATACATTGTATCCAGTCCACACTTCTTGAGACCTTATATAAGACATACCTCGAGAAAGAATTCATAAATAACTGATAGAGATATACGGCGTCCATTTTCAGTCCTGTGTCACGTTAGAAGCGATCACTGTACCAAACATGTAACAAGGAGACAAGTGCAGATCAGGGTTTGGCCTTTGGATGAGCTGCTATGTGTTGGGGCATGTAGATAATCTTTGTTTGTTATCATCCAGACGGTGGAGTAGTTGTGCTGAAATCATTAATTAGTTATCAACTGGTTGATCAAGAGACAAGAAATGGAGGGTAATTCTGAAACTAATCAATGATCCAAACCATTTGCCATTTACTAGTTCTGATATGTGACGTATGCTTGTGTTTTTCTATTAAACATCATTAATAGATCTGTTTTGTATTTTTCAGTATTAATTGGACTTATGCTGTTGAAACAATAGTAATTTAGATATGTAAAAAAAACACAACTCACCTTTCTAACAAATTTAGCACAATCTCAAACTTACTGGCCGGACATCTTTAGACATGCAACGACCAAAGTCAATGCTGCTTAGCTACAGTCAGACTATCAAGAGCATGTGATGTAGAACGTTTATCTCACCTTGAGCTACTTGGCCAAATTAGAGATTTGATCAAATTAAGTAAAATTAAGAAAAGCACGCTGAGCAAGCTTATGAGCACACACATGCACACACATGCACAAAGAGTAGTTTGCAGGGCATTAACAGTCGACAGACGAGGAAACGCTGCAAGAAAGGCCGTGCATGGCACAGTGCATTGTGGGAGTTAAGAGTGTTATTTTAGTGGCATTTTAGTATGTGTAAGTGTTAGAGACCCAATACTTACACACACACAGTTACGCTGCAACCACACACAATATGCACAGCGCTGGGCTTTGGTTTAAGACCTTGGCTCTTCTGAAGGTGGGAATGTGATTACCAGGCAATGACCTCATCATCCTGCGCCGGCGCCATGATTCACACATCATCACAACATCATGGACTTCCTCTCTAATGAAGTCCCTCAACGATGGTGCTCTCAACCCTTCAACAGCACCTCTCTCCTGTCACACACACACACACACACACACACACACACATGCTAGCACACACTGCCTTGTACTCACACTCTCCACCACAGTCCCACACAGAGATGATTAATCTGGAAATAAATGGAACATTTGCGCTTAAATGTACCTCCTACCACCCACATCCAGTAGGTTTACCACATACATTTTCTCCTTTACGACGTCTGCTCTCTCTCTTTCTTGCCCGTTTTCCCTCTTTCTTTCTCTGTCTGTCTTTGAACTTCATTTGGGTTGTGTGAGCAGTGTTTTCTGGAGTGTCTGTTGATTAGATGAAGGCAGATGAAGGCAGATGAAAGGAACATGGCTGATTCCCAGGCTATAGTTTATAGGGCATCCCTCGCTCTCCAAACTGCAGATTTTCATTTAGCTGGGTAGTTTCAGAGCAGGCGGTGTGGTTGGTGTTCAGGCTGGGGTAAGTTAAGGGGAGTCAGGCAACTTCTCCAGGTGAACACATACACAGTACTGTGAGAGAGAAGAGCAAGTAAGCTATGGAAGAGCTTCACTTCGGCCTAATTTCAATTTGGCTTGACTTGAAGATCATGATGGGTGAAGGATTTTAGGAGTCTAAAACAAACTTATCCTCCAAATGACCACTTACTGTTCGTTCATGCTTAGCTCTACCCAACCCAAATTTAGCTTGGGTTTTCTTATATTCTGTGGGTCTAGTCTGGTCCCATCTAAGGTGGTTCTCCATAAATATACAACAAAGGCTTAGTAAGGCTAATCACACTGCAGGAGTTCATGAATTGAACAACCACCATAGTGTCAGTTTAAGTGCTCAAAAACAAGAAAGGAAAAAAATCTCTTTAGAAATTCCTGTAGGAATAAGAACAGAGCTCATGAAAATACTAGAGTGCACCACACATTTCTTCATGACAGCTCTCTCTCTTCTTTTCTTCTGCAGAGACTTAAAGATTGAAAACTTTCTGCTGGACGAACATAACAACATAAAGATTGTGGGTATGTTGATGTTCTTGCCTTTTGCAATGACATCTGACTACTGATGCAGTGTTGGACCTGTCCTAGCTATCTAGTACATCTGTGCATAGGCTCCTCTGTTAAAATGATGATGTTTCAAACAGATTTTGGCCTGAGTAACACTCTGAAGGCTGAATCTTTGTTTCTGGAGCTCCTAAACACCCAGTGTGGAAGTCCTGCCTACGCGGCCCCTGAGCTGCTGGCTCACAGGAAGTATGGACCCAAAGTGGACGTCTGGTCCGTGTAAGTGATAGAAATGTGTGTCTGTTGAGGAGGCTTGCTCCTTCATTGTGTGGGAGAGTGTGCATTTGTGTTACTGTTTGAAACAAATGAGAGAATGCATTTCTGTGTGCATCTTGTAAAGGTGTTTATGTTCACATTCTGCTTGTGTGAACAGGGGTGTGAGCATGTTTGCCATGCTGACAGGAACTCTGCCCTTTACTGTCGAGCCTTTCAACATCAAGCAGCTGCACCAGAAGATGGTCAACGGAGAGATCAGCAGCATCCCCAGTGACATCAGCAAAGGTAACTCCACATTTCACCCGAGTGGCTTCTTTACTGAAGAAAAGACGCATTAACATTTTCTGTTTGCACAAATGTCTGAAGAGTGAACTTTCTTCAGCAACATATTAAAAGACCTAAAACTTGCAAGAACTTACATGAAAATAAAACAAAATACAGAAAAGAAAGGAGAGGTACGGCTGAATTGGTATGTGATAAATTAGCAATAACAGACATCAGAGACCAAGTGAAAGATCTCCACACTGTTTGGCTTTCCATTGGTAAAACTCTCCCTTAGTTACACAGTCAGCACCTGAGTACTCTGAGCCATGCACAGATATGTTATCTCCTAAATGTGTGTGGATGTTAATTGTGAGAAATGTTTGTACAGCTTTTGGAAACGAGTCTCTGCCAACACAAACCGGGACTCAGTCGTCACAGATCTGTCATGAGACAGAGAACTCATTTCTTACTTCCTCCACTTGTTCTGTACCAAGCACACTGTGGCCTATTGTCTCTGCTTTATTTTGGTCTGTCTTCCACACATAGTCACTCCATTACACTCTGTCATGGTGCCATGTCACCACAAACAAACATAGCTCCTGTTACTACGGCTCTAAAAGCTCTGAAGCTGTGACAAGATGGCATTAGTGGCTGTATCGCTGGGCTCAGACATCCACGTCTATTTTCAGACTTCATCCTGCCCCTGGATGGGATTGTTGGTTGTTTTATTCCATTAGCTCATTCATTAGTTTTCTTCTTAGTAGCCATGTTGTGGTGAGGTCATGTTTTACTATTTTTTTCTATTTCTATTTTCTATTTTTTTTTTTTTTCCATCCAGAAGTTTCGATTAAAATCAACAAATAGTGCATTTGATTGAGTAACACTGAATTGAATGGAGCAATCTTGGCTTGTATATCTGTGAAAGTGGCAACCATCCTGTTTGAATCCACATGCTTCTCCAGACCGTAGAGTTTATCAGGAATCTTCATCTGGAGTCAAACTATCAACCCTGCTTGGCTGCCACAGCACAGCTCCATGTCACAGACTGACATCCTGCTTATCTTCACGGTTTCCTCTCTGATACTATTTCAGTGAAGTCACAATGAGCCACATCAGTCTGTCAGTCTCAAGGAGTTGTGCAACATTTGCTCTTTTAGTTTTGGCCCTTTTTGTCCAGGCAAGAATATTACAAACTGTGCATGAACATATCCTAAAAGTGCCTGTTAGCCTCATTAGACACTGCTCCCAATGAGCAGGCCAGAGCCTTATATGGCTGAATATGAGGCATGGTGAAGCACTTTATACATATATAGGTCCATTTAGCATAACCTCTTCCAAGCAGTTGTTGACCATCAGTTGATTGAGCTTAGAATACTATTCCTGTGTGGCCTTGACTGAACCCATGATGAATGCCACCAAACCATGCTCAGGTTTCAGCTTTTTATGTACGTGATCATTTATGCTAGATGATTATAGCATGTAAACCTGCATTAAAACCTGCATTAAAACCTGTCACCCTCCTTTGAGATATTGTTTTGGTCTCCACAACTTTTTTTTGGTGTTTTTTCTTACAAAAAGCGACGCTAAGAGGAAGAGTGAATCAAAGCAGGCCGGAGGCTAAAACTTTCTGTCCAACTGATGGGAACTGCACAATCACATAATTGATCCAAGTTACCTGGAAAACAAGCATTCAAACCAAACCATATGCAGAAATCAGATCATTTTAAATTCTGAAAATGAAGAAAACAAATGTAACACCGATTCATCAATGCTCCTGCTTCAGGTGCGGTGTCATTTGTGTTGTCTCTGCTGGAGCCCGACCCCGTTAAGAGACCTAGTGTCAGGGCTGCAATGGAGGACAGATGGATCAACGAGGGACCTGCCAAGAAACCACTACCCACGCACTTTCATAAAAACAGGTACAGGGATTTACTGCATGACTACACTTTGACACTACGAACATACCCTGAGGCAATACAAGCTTATATTCCTTGTATGCAGATGTAACAATCTGAAATACCTTTAATGCTTTATTTAGCCGAATTGACTCATTTATGTACTATAGGTTCTATCACATGTATTTTAGCGCAAATTGAAGGCTTTTATCATGAATGATGCAAGAACTGCTCCAGGTCTGTTCTGCTCACAGTTGAAATCATCAAACGAAAATCTTTCAACTACTGGTCCTTCTATTCAACAAATCCTTAAGGACCCGAACATTCTCTGCTTCACTCTCCAAACTTTATCGTTGTAACTGTTCCCCTCCCTCGTTATTTCCCAGGCTTTGTCCAGAGGATCTCAACTCGTCTGTGCTGGCATACATGACAGAGACACTGGGCTACTCTCTCTCTGAAATCACACACACACTCACCATCAACCGACCCTCTGCCATCATGGCCTCTTATCACCTGCTGCTCAACAAGCTCAGTAGGAGCCAGAAGGGAGCCAAGGCCAGCAAGGTTCCTCACTTTTAAGCACACACAGACACGAGTGAGTCAGAATTACAACCAGTCTCATGTTTTGCGATGACATTTTAACAGCTAAAAATGATTGTTTTGGCAGAAAATAGAGAGCAACGACTGGAGTCTTCCAAGCAAGAATACATGGAGAGAAAGGCATAATGCTGAATCAAAGACTCTGCAACAGGTCAATTTGATCAATTTAATCATAAACATAAATACTGTGATCATTTAGATATGTTAAACAATGCCATGCACCCATTAAGGGATAAGGTTGTATTGTCAAGAAATCCCAAAGTAGACTAAAATCAACAAGGATTTAGTCTATCACCCGTACGATCTGCTTCCCTTACTCTGCCTGTGTCAATAAACCAACTACCCATTGATCCTATGAAGACATAAATCTAAAAGATATATGGGTCACAAATATAGTTTTATTCATAAAAATGCTCATTTATAATTCTTCAGAACTGCTGGAGAACTTTAGCAAATGTTACTAAAACAAAAGGAAATGGACTCGTACAACCCAATGCAATGGTGTGGATCACTGATGCAGAGAAATTCAGTTCGAATTAACAGAACATCCAAGTAAAATAATATCAAAAATAGCAGCAAATAGCCGATTGAAGTTAAACTGTGTGCACTGTATTAGAAAGAGGTGATATGAGATGTCCTTGTTACACTCGTCTTTGTGGAGAAAACATTCTTGGGCCTCCTGATAATTAATCAACGCTTGTTTTTAGAATGAACCGACCAATGAAAAGAGATGGAAGCAGTCCAGCAAGCCTCTGAGAGCCCAACACACAACTGAATGTCAGATCAACAGGAAGAGGACTGAGGACCTGCACAGACAGGACCACCGAGAGGACGTGGAGAACCCATCTCTACCCCAGCTTCCTCAATCTACCTCCCCCTCAATACCACCTCGTCTTCCCTCTCCCACCCCTCAGTCCACAGAGGATGGGACCACTGATGAGGAGATCGCCACCAGCTTGGACACCAGAGAGACGCTGTTTCCCGAAAGTTAGGAATTACAGCATACAGACAAACAAAAGCTGCACACATTCACAGTGCAGTGTGTGACATACTTTACTGTCTCTCTATGTTTGTGTTCCAGTGTCTGTGATCGGAGACAGAGAACTTGTCCATCTTTCTCCTCCTAAAAGCTCTGCATCTCAACTCTGTGACTCCGCCCCTTGCCAAGTCCCCTTACTCGCTGAGCCAATCAGAGACAGCAGCGCATTGAGGCCAATTCGACACACACATCTGCTCAGGACAACTCAATCAGACAGGGCAGCAGACCCTGGGTCAAAGTGCTTCCATGACAACCTCCACCAAGACGACCACTCTCATCACCTGAGCATCAACGAGCGTCTGGAGAAGCTGCAGACATTCTATTCTTCAGAGAAGAACGGCATTTCTCCCAGGATGGGAGTCCTGGAGGCCGACACACACACCACACACTCCTCAGACAGAGACCACCCGGGTGCCACGGAGACGACACAGACGTCACCCTCTGCCCCACTGCCCCGCTTGCGCAACGTGGGGCTAAAAGATGGACGAGGCAGAAAGATGACATGGGTAGGTTTGACCCGACCCGGGGCCCCAGGACTCCTGGTGAATGGTACTAAACCTCCCGCCTTCCCCTCACAGAGACAACATACTTTGGTCATTAAGAGTCTCAGGCAGGAGAAGGGCAAGAGGAGAGATCTGTCTGCATCAGGAGGAGGAGAGCGAGGCCCAGCAGTAGGAGGGCTGAATGGAAAGAGGAACTCAGTTCAGTTACGTTCATCTCTCCAGCGTCGGGTGGCAGACCTGAATCTGCCACTGCTTCCTGCAGCTCTGCAGAGGAAGACAGATAGCAAGAAGCAGCTACACAGCGTGGAGTATCGTGTCCTCCCATAGAAAGACAGTGATAGTGGCCAAGAGAAGAGAGGATACTGAGAGGGATAAGGCTGAATGGTATGAAATACTGAGTAAATATAGGGCTGCAGTTGAGAACTGTGTTGAGACATTTTGTGGAAGAGGTGTAATGGCAGCTACAAGTTATTATTATCTTCACCAATATGGCTCCTTCCCAAACAAACAGCATCCAGTATACATCCTCTATGCTGCAGTGCCAAAAACTCTAACTCTAAACTCACCAATTTTAATTTAGCCTTTGATAGCAAGACTTGCCTTCTGTGTTATTCCATTTTCATCTCCACCCATCACAATGTGAAGTGCAGAATGCACACAGATATATGCTTCTAATAGTATTCATTGTCCTTTAATACATTTGTGTACTAACAGTGAAAGTCAAAGTAAAACAGAACTTTATTAGAACTCATTAGAATTGTCGCATACATGAAATTTGACCTCTGCATTCAACCATGTATGAGCAGGGGGTCCTGTGAAGTGCCTTGCGGAGCAACTTTGGGTTCGGCGTTTTGTTGTAGGACACTGCAACCTGATTACAGTAGGAGGCAAGAAAGGTTCGAGGACAACCCACCCACGGAGCTACAGCCACCCCCAAGTCTCAATGCTACCTTATCGTGTTATGTGTCTTCGTGGCAAGTTTTTTTTGCAAAATTATTGCTCGGTTGAGTATTTTTTAAGGGCAAAAATAGAGTTATGTTTGACATGTCATGTTTACTTTAGTTGTCTCAACCCAACATGCTCAGCTGTGATATCTCCACTTTAGCCAAATATGGATTCTTTCTGCCTCCAGAAAAAGGACTAAATGGCAGCTAACGTTGGAGGCATTCCTGAGCTTTAAGATTCCAGTAAAGTAACGTCTCTGTGGCCGTGTTTTACTACATTATAAGGTTTAGTTTACACATCAACACGTCACAAAATTAGGTGAAATGTGCGTTTATTTTATTTCATTTCATTATTTAATTTACAATGTGTAGTGTGTTTTGTGGTATGGACAAGCACCAAAATATATACGGTGAGCTCTGGTAACATATACTTGGAAACATTTTTGACACATTTTAATAACATTTAAACATTGTTTTTACATTGATAAAGCAACCAACAACACAGATTTGAAACCCTATTTAAATTTTCACCACACAATCAATTTTCACTACTGTGAGGATGTCAGTTGCGCTTGCTCAATGTCATACTGTCATATGTCATACTACTGCAAAACTAATTCATACCACAAAATTCTAACTTAAAAAATCTGTACCCCAAATCTCTGACAAGCATCTTCTCCCTCATACGCCCCTGTCTCTTCTTTGCTCATGTCACTGTCTCTGGATCATTAATATACCAAGCTGTGGAGGAATCTGGTTGCTGCTTCGTGGCTGCTAAATAATCGAAGGGCTGTTACCTGATACTCAAACCTGTTTGTGTGTGTGTGTGTGTTGGGGTATGGTTCATGTTGCATGAGCCTAATGAGGACAGATTGAACCCACTGAGGTGGATACATCCCCAACTCCAATTACCTCTCAGGCGACTTAACAATAGGAACCAGTAAGCTCTGATATTGTATCAGACAAACAAACACAATCACACTGCACAATAGCAATACACTAAACAAGAATGGCTGGTTAATGGTCAACTGGCCAAGTCAAGTAAGCCTAAAATATACAGGGGAGTAATCCAGAACCCAGTTAAGGTCATTTTGATGGCGGGGACCCACCAAAGATAAATGAACACGCTTGTATGAATGCTGGAGATGTTTGGTTATAAACATAATCCTGAGCTCAGTCAGACTGAATCTGAAAGGTACATGAGCGTAAGAATTGGACAAACAAGGTATGGAACATCGATTAATAATGCATGTTGCACATGTGGACGTTTCCATGGCTACGGGAACATTGCATTTACATGCATGCTTTATTGAACATTGTTCTGTCATAAGAGCAGGCGCCTGTAAGGTAACATTAAACAGCAACTCAAAACATGTTTCCATGTGATCACAGCTGGTTACCAATGACACATTCACTCTTGAGCTCTTTCAATCAGAGTTGACCTCCGACAGGCTCCACATAACCAGAACCAAGAGCCAACCCATAATCTACCAGTCTGTACTTCTGAATTGAAAGTCTGAATTGTTATCTCATTCTTAACTGTGCATCGGTCTTGCAATATACAGTGGTACTTGGAACCATGGAACCTTGGAACCATGGAACCATGGAACCTTGGCTTGGGTCTTTGACTCCAGTCAGACTTAAGTTACAAAAAAGGAAGTCTTCAGACTTGGACTTCCAGAGACCTGGAAGACTTAATTTGCCTCTTACAACAAATTGATATGTGTTGAGCCTTGACGTGTACTTGACTAAACAACTTTGAGTGCATGACATGAACACACTGTGGCTTAGGCTGGTTTCAGGAGGTTGTCATGGCTTTAGTTACTTCTGCAGTGGTCCGGTGTCATTTTAAGCAGTTTTCTTGTTGAGCACACCTCTCTCTGTACTTTCTCCTCTCTCGTCCTGAGATGCATTCTCACCTTTGATCCTTGGCTATACCAGGGGTCGGCAACCTTTACTGTCCAAAGAGCCGTTTTGCCCTATTTTCCACCAAATAAAATGTGTCTGGATTTGATATCACAGCTTATAAAGTTGTATATATAGTTATATTATATATACAAAAACTATAGTTGTTGTATTTATGAAATTATAGAACAAGAATAAAGACAGTTCTTGACATTTTATCGTTATTATCAGTGACAGTATCACCTCAAACTCCAAGATAAGAGCTGTTCCCTCTGAAAGATTGTCCACTGTGCAAAAAATAAAATAAAAGTAACCGTTGTTTATTTCCATGTTATTTTTGTCAAAGCCTGAGAGCACGTCCACACTACACATGTTCTGCTACGTTCACACCGAACGTCCACACTACACATGTTTTGCTACGTTCACACTGAGCGTCCACACTACGCCGGAGTTTCAGAGCACCGGAAACGGAGGAGTTTGAAAACGCTCCTGAGGACGGATAAGTTTGAAAACTCCGGGGTTGCTTTGTCGTGTGGACGACGTAAACACATACATTTGGAAACGATCACGTGTTCACTACTTGATTGGTTCTTAGCAGTCATGACGTGTCCTTCCCTGATTCGTCACACCCCTATCACGTGACCCTTACCCGGAAATTCACAAACAACAACAACATTGATTACCGATCGACTACCAGGTTAATTCAACATGGACAACTGATTACAGGTGTTGCTGACCTTGTTGTCTTTACGAGCAGCTGTTCTGTTAAAGTCTGCATCATTACGGAGGAAGCAGCTGTTAATGGAGCGATTAGTGAGCAGCGTGACCAGCGGCGTTATCAGACCTACGGAGTGGACGTCTGAAGTCACGGTTAGCGGCTTTGAGGAGGACGGACACAAAACGGAGGACTTTCCTGTCCTTATTAATTATATTGTTCTGCACAACTATTGTGAAGTCCGCAGATAAAATGTAAAGGAACAAAACATGAATTGCTCTCCAGTAGGACAGAGACTTCAGACACCAGCAGAGCTACGAGTGAGAACAGACAATAACGAAACGGAGGAAACGAGTGAGAGACGTGTGTTGACCACATTTATGGACCATAATCTAGTAAACCTTTATATGTAAGTGTTAATATTAAAGTAAATGTGATGTGAGAGAGAGAGAGATAGAGCAAGACCTGCAGCGCTGTAACTAAGTCTGAAAAATAAAACTTCTAAAACTTTCCACTAACTGTGTCTGTTTGAGTTCATAGAGGAAGATTTTAGAGAAGATCTTAAGTATCAAACACGACCTTTCATTATTAAAGACTTCTTTATTACTCTGTCGTATTTTTTTAAATAAGCCACCAATCTACTTCCTGTTTACACCGCCACCCACCCGCATGCCCAGTGTACGTGAAGAGTCACGTGATATTCGTTTTCAGGCGTTTTAGTCTGGACCAGATCATCTCGAAAACGATGCTGAAACACCGTGTGGACGGAGATCGTTAAACGAAAACGTATTAGTGTGGATGTAGACTCAGGGAGCCGCAACAGAGGGGCTGAAGGGCCGCATGCGGCTCCGGAGCTGCGGGTTGCTGACCCCTGGGGCCTTTACCAAAGGAGATTTCCTGCAAAAAGCCTTGAAGGCAAACCTCTCCCATGTGGCTTCCACAAAAACTCGGTTCACTTTCTCCCGCTCTCATTTGGTAATGTGAAAGAATGTATGTTAAGTTGTATTAAAGTTTCAGCTACTGTCATGCTCCATTAGGTAAGACGCTATAAAGACAGCCAGCTGTGGCCCCCAGGAGTTAGTCATGCTTCTGTTTGCTGGCATTGTGAAAGGCACAAACATGCCTGGACATGTCTACTGCATCCTCTGATGTTTGTCATTTCGGGGATGAGCTAGTTACTGATTAGAGAATCAGGTCGCTCTGACTACAACAATAACACTATGTACTACACACAGTAGTCTGCAGCCATGCTAGCTGTGCTTTAAGTTGTGTGCTGACATTATCATGATGCTGATCATTAAGATGGTGAAGCAATGTTTACCATCTTATTTTAGCATGTCAGAATGTTAACATTAGCTAGTTATTTTGGCAGTATTCAGTCATACAGTGCAGTCACAGGCCCGTTATTTAAAAAAGAAACACAATTGAATAATTGTATATCAAAATGCAATACACATGCTTTGTTTTTCCTCTGCCTCTACAGCCTGACAGTTAACAAAAGCTGTCAGAGAGATGTAGAATATTTACCTCTGAGATATAGTGAACCCTGTTTGTCTTTCCTATGATACAGCGTGGTGGGGGATGCATTCAGAGCAACACTATCTTATCCAACTCTAAACATGTCCTCTCACTTTGCACATACACACACATGGACTGATACTGAATGTGGAGGAGGCATCGGTTAACAGCTACTGGGTTCACCTCAAAGTTTCAGCTGACTGTTGTAATACACTGCCACCTCTGCTGTCTGATGGAGATGTTTAATTCAGTGTTTGTGATGGAAATGTTTCGTGATGGTGAGTCAACTTATGCTTGACAACTGACTCTTTGTTTTAGAGCAATGAGCAGGGACCGAATGGCCACACAGAGAGCCATGGCTTCTCTCATTGCAAACATAAGAGGCACAGCACGCTCACAAAGTAGCTGTGGTGTCTGATCTGATTTAGAGGACAGTCTGAAATAAAAGCCTTCGCAGCCCTTCTGATGTTAAACTGCTTGATGTGATGTGACATGTGCGCTGTGTATTCCTGTGTGTGAGTGGGGAGCTGGAAGTTTTCTCAAGTCCTCGGATGACTCTTTTTGGAAGAGATTGACTCTAAGATCTAGTTTCCTGCTGTGGTCCTCCAGGAGCAACTGTCATATACTTGAAGAAAAACAAATTCTAAATGAACCGTGGTGTCTGTCTTTCCCCCTTTTCTCTTTGAGTTCCCTCGCTTTCCTTCCACCATCCTTTCTTTTTTTTGTTTCTTCCCTGTTCTTCCAATATATACCAGTGATCTTAAATCATCAGGGGAATCTAATGGCTGACGCTGCAGAATAAAGACTGGTTTGTGTGCATGAGAGTGTGTGTTTACGTGTGAGAGTGAGTGTATAAAGCATTATCTAGTGTAATGGCTTGGTTCAGTGGAAGGTTAAGAAGAAGCACGATTAGGATCACAGTCAGATCAACACATCCCTCCCTCTCTTAGATCACTGGCAAAATGCTGGAGTTTGCAAAATCTGCCTTTGGTTCTAACATTTTAACAATTTGAACATAGGATAATATAGTTCAAATGTGATCAGGGGAATTAAAATAATATATTTTAGTACTATTGCTCAGTCAGAATAGCCCTTTAAGCCACAGCTCTGCAGGTATTTGGCGACATATTCAGAAAGGGAAAAAGCAATTACATTGAGGTAATATCCATGTCTTTATGCTGCAACACCATCTGCAACACCATCTGATACCTTCATTCACCTCAACCTCAGAGAGGACCGGGCCTTTCTTTGGAGCAAGCATACATTCATTTATCATAGCACCGGGTTTCACCGTGGACGCAGAGGTGTCCCTATTTTCAGAGGAGCGCTGCCTGCGTCCTTTGGGTGCCCATGGAAACCATTCGTCCTGTTCACTCACACAGGACACGCTGCACAGAGCTCAGGCTCTTCAGCAAGAGTTACCCTGCTGAACTACTGGAGGTTCCATTCCCATTTTATCCCCCGAATGATGACATTTCTAAATCTCTCAATCCACTATATTAATAAACAGCCTAACGTCACCGCTGTTTGTGACTGTGGTTATTAATTCATCAGTTGTGTCTAAACATAGACACAGAGGCACACAAGGAAACTGAGCTTAAATTAAGCAACAATAAGATGTTTAATAACGTTACTTTGCTTTTTAACTTAAATTAACTTGAGTTAGCTGAGTTACAAATTGCAGTGGTGTAACATTATGAATAACTAGCATTTCCCAACAACTGGACATTGCTTACTTATTGTGGTTTAGCTGCACTTAAAAGTCTGAATTGGATACGTTATCTTCTTGTTCAAGTCAAGTTTGTTTCATTTGGAGAGTTAAACATGCGATCCATAATAAAGGATGCACAATATAATTGCTGCACACATTTAACAGTCAGGTCCAGACCAGTACAATGTAAAGTGTGTGCAACATCTACTCATAAGCATTTCATGTGAAACTGGTTTGGGGCTTGGATAAACTAAGCTGGGAAGTAGCCTTCCAGAACTTATATTGCCTTGCATGCAAAAACAATACAATTGTTTTCAACCAAATGCATCAAAATGTTAGTGTACAAACTATTATAAACATAATGATATCAATAGGTTTCTGTTGTAAAGCCAGTATGCTTCACTTATCCGGGGGCCTCAATAGAGTTGGTAAGAAATAAATGTACTAATATAGTCCATGTTTCATGTCTGGAAGTTTTGCCGAAATATATTCAGTCAGATTAGACAACCTCTCTGCAAAGTTGCATTAATAAAACATGTCATTTAGTGTAAGATTTTGTGCACCAGGACTTTTTGCCTAAAATTGACAGACGTTTTTTAAAATGTTGAGAGTTTCATTTGACTGAAATAACACTAAAATGTCTAGTGTTTATATCAACGAACATTAGACTGATATAACAGATATGTCCAGAGTTTAACTCAAACATAACTGGACTAAATGACCAGAGTTCAAAATGACTAAAACTTTATACCTGGGCCTTCAGTGCTGTCCAACTACAGCTGAACCGCCTCCTAATAACCTCATTATGACGCCACAGCTACGAGTTATTATCACATTGCAACATTTGACAAGTGAAATAAAATGTTACATGAAGCTCAACACCTACAAATATACTAACTGCAGATTGCAGATACATGAATACGCGCAAAACTACAAAGGATGCAAGTATATCACTATGAGGCAGCATGACGGGATGCTTCGTCATTAACGGACAATGCATGTAGTCAAAATCAATGTAATTAACACAATGACAAGAACAAACTCACAAGAACCAGTCACATGCCACTGTCGACTGTGAAGTAGCAAGAGGGCCTGATGGAATTAGTTATGCTGTTCTATGGTATGCCGTATTTACAGACAGCCCATGTTGGCTGGCATGAACCTCAATTAGTTCATACCTGCCACGCTGCCAGACATCACACACATACGGTAATCATTATGCATATCAAGTTGGTGCAGTACAGTATTTGTCTTTGTGACAAAAACAGCTAAAGTGCAGCCGATGACGTGTTAATGTACCTTTTTCAAGACTACAACTCCTTCTTGACTTTGGCTATTAGAGATGATCTCAAACATGTTGCCCTCATCTACTGGAACAATGGCATACTCCACGTCTGCATTGCTGCCAGCATCCAGATCGAATGCTCGAATCTGACCTACTGCTGAGCCGACTGACGCCGACTCTGGAACCCGCAGATGGAAAATACCTGAGAGAATGACAGAGGAGACGGGACGAGAGCAAAAAGCTATTAAGTGCAAATTTAAAACTGAAAAAGACAGATTTTATTCATTCATCTTAAAAGGTAGGTAAAAAAAACATTTCATATATTTTTGTTGAATTCATTACATCCTGACAGCAATGAATGAATCAAATGGTCTGACGAAATAAAAATAAAAAATCTGTTATCTTTGTTTGTGGCAGGACTGTAATAAAACCGTCCAAACATTTAATCCATAGTCTTCCACAAGCTGCTAGCTTGACAGCCGTGAATACTATCAGTAACCATGTTTGTTGTTCACATTCATAATGATCATTTTGGGGGAGTGGCTTTGGAAGGAGGCCTGAAGGGCTGTCAGTCTTGCCGACTTGGCACCTTTCTCTCTTGATTTAGCAACATTTGAGAGCTAGTGCTGCTCGCTGCTGGGAAAGAATTGGCAACACTGGGCTGGGTTCTTCAGTTAGAAGCAATCAACCAATCACATATCATTGTTGGGACTTTCTTACTCTTAGCGAAACGCGGTGGGTTGACGTCGCTGAGGGTGATGCTGATGGTGGTGGTGGAGGCCAGCCCCCCCAGCTGACCTCCCATGTCCTTGGCCTGGAGAAGAACCTGGTACTCCCCTTTCACCTCGCGGTCCATGTTGGCTAGAGCTGTCCTGATGACTCCTAGAGGAGGAGGAGGGGTTGAAAAGGGTACTCGTGAAGATGATAACGATGACTTAGCTTTCCATATAGGGTTCCTGATGGTCAGCTGGAGCCTTGCCTGGCAGCCTTTGCCGTCAGTGTATAAATGTGTGTGAATGGTTGAGTGATGAAACAGTGTTATGAGTGGTCAGAGGACTAGAAATGTGCTGTATAAATAGTTGAACAAAGACCTGCATTGATTCAGGCAAGGACAGCCAAAGATACAGCACAGCAGGAGAGAGAGAGAGAGCTGAACGATGTCCTACGGGTTCTTAAGACCAGGTGAAAACAAGGTGAAGGACTCGCTGTCAACGAGAGCGAAGATTCCCTGGTTTGATGAAATGGTTAGAGAGGTGTGCTGCTGTGCTCTACGCAGCTATCCAGACAAGAAAGCATGTAAGACATTGAAGCCTTTTGGCTTCATCTGCAGTTTATTTGAGTTTGTTTGAGGACAACTCTACAAGTCAATATTCAAATATAATAGGATATAGCATACAAACCATTTCAGCACAAATCTCATTCTTGACATTGGAAACAAACAAACTAAATAATCAAACATTAATCTATCAAATGGTCAAGTAGTCGACTACTAAAGCCACTGGTCAGTGCTGTGGATGGTAGTTGATGTTTTAAACTTAAAACAATACCTGTAAATATCTGCACATGGTTTTCACTCATTCTGGTGTTGTACATAAAGACGCTCTATGCCAAAGTTAGAACAGATTTTATTCATTTCGCACAAGAGATTTTCTCTATATTAGGTTTTGTCTGTGCTCTTCTCAGTGGTTAGAAGTAGGAAAGACTCAGTTGGGAAAAGGAGATGTCATTTGATTTTACTAACATCTGAATCCCATCTGATGACAGTTTGTTTGTTTGCTTGTTTGTTGTCAACCAGGCCACTGTCAATCAAATCTGATCAAACCAAAACCACTGTCAAATGCGTAATGAATAATTCATAAAGATGTTTTTGTTTTTAATTGTTTCACATTCAGCAGTGGCGGGTGTAGGAAATTTGGGTTTAGAACTGTGTTTTAAGAAATTATAATAGAAGTGTTTAATGATTCATAATTAAGAATCATAATTAGAAGTGTTTTGGAATACATAATTAGAAGATTCATAATTGTAGAAGTGTTTTAGAATTTGTAGTTAGAAGTAATTCGTAGTTAGAAGTGTTTTAGAATTTGTAGCACCTTTATATCTATGTTTGTGAAACTTGTGAAGTTTTTGCCAAAAGTTGCAAATCCTTATCTTTATATAGAATGTTTATCATAGAAGTGTTAAGCCATAAAAGACAGTCATTGAATGTTTTAAACTGTAAAGAATAGTATGTTGGGAGTAAGGGACAGATAGATTTCTAGACAGGCAATTACAGGTCATACCCGTACGAGGGTCCTGCGAGGAGGAGGAGCCAGCTGGATTTAGCCAATAGGAACTACAGACATTATGGGATGTTTTTTGAACTATGTAAGGCGGGAGAGAAAGAACTTCCGGCCTCTTGCTCCTGTTCCACTGTGTGGGTGGTAACGTTTTTCGGGGTGAGCAGGTCATATTCTGTGTAACTGTAAATAATGTACTTCACTATGCAATTGTTTTAGCATCAGAGGTATTAAATGCTTTGTTTATAATTGAAACCGGCTGTCTTTGTGTAAGAGGCTGGATCACATGCGGTTTCCCCAGTCTAGAGGTTCCTTGAACCTAACACGGGCCGTGCATTTTATACCAGGGCCTTCACTGCTGTCCTCATTATGACGCCACAGCTACGGTTATTATTTGTTTCGTGTAAAAATGAAGCTCAACACCTATAGATGCACTAACTGCAGAGTGCAGATACATGAATACGCCGAGAGTGTCTCCTCTCTTCTCTGACTGCAGCTGGGACTGCTGCGCGAGGCTGCTGTGAGAGTGGCCACCTGTGAGTGCTTTGGGGCGGCTCACGGCAGCTCCCGCTGCTCGTTCACCACAGTGCAGAACGGTACGTGCTTTCACATCAGAGTCAAAACACCAGAAAAGTCTCCAACAACACCAGAAAAAGTTTAGATTTGTCGCTAGTAGCTTTAGACAAATAAAGTCTCCATGAGGGTTTGAAAAGGCGCCAGATTTAGTGAGAAAGTCGCCAAGTTGGCAGCACTGGCACTGGCTAAATGTGTCCCCAGCGCAACAAAGTTCTTAATTAAATTCACAGCGTTTGCTGTTTCAAGTTGTGAAAGCAGACACATAGCGCTAATTTACAAAACACATATGAAGCATAAATACGTAGTTCCTATCACATAAAAAACCAAACAAAGATCCATCTTCATAAAAACAAGTATAATATATATATAACAAGCATATTAAAGCTACTGCAGATGTGAAAACAAACGCAGTTCACTTACCAGAGCTGCTGTTCACATAATGAAACATAAAAAAGGGCACGGAGCAGTTATTCGTTGAAACACTGGGATGAAAAGCTACCCAGCGCGCTGCAGACTTTTTTCTGCCAGGGCTATGTGGTACATATCACTTCAAATGTTGAGGTTGATATAATTACTAAATCAGTTTTAGTGTTGTTTACTATTATGAGGGTTGACTTAAATACATCATTAACCTAATGCTAATTCATAACTTGTCTGGGAATGATCAGGGCTCGTGTAATGACAAAGACAAAAACATGTTCAATCCACATTGTCGGCGTGTATCTCAAAAAAGTCTTCAGTGACGTTAAGGAGGCGACACCATTTTCTCCCTTCATCTTTTTTGTCATATCGTTACACGTGGTAAATTGGGGCTTAATTGACAAATTGGCATTCTACAATTAATATTAATACAATTAAATAATGTGATTCTTCGTCACTTTCAACTGCTGATCTTTGAAATGTGGCTTCTTCTTTAAGAAGCAAGGTTATCCTGGTCAACTGTTGGTCTTCAACTGTGACAGACAAAGAAGGGTACATTTTTGTATTTGTTGTTGGGACTGAAGTTATCATCAGTTAATGTGGCCTCCTTTTTGCTGAATGAGTGGTGCCTTTCAGAATACTGCGACAACAGAACTCCCCGGTCTCATCAGGGTTTCCGGTGAGTTTCGGGGAAGGTGCTTCTTCGAGAGCAGCTCTGCGAATAACATGTAATGCTGAACCTGAGCGTTCCTCTTCAGTATTCACAATCACTTTTCTACACCGCTTCACTGTGGTTTGCCAGATGTTGAATTGACAAATAGGAGCACTGAGGTTAAAGAGCTTTAGTGGATTGAAAGTGGAAAAGTGAAAAATCACAGTCGCTGATTGCTTCCAACATTCTTCTACCGTTTTCACCAGTCACAGCCTCGTTGTTTTAAGCCGTAATCTTTGATGCAGTCTGTACTTATGAAGAGGCAGGAGGGCGACCCATGCTGCTCCTCGGGGTGAAAATCAAACATGACACACTGTTCAGAGTCTTTACTGTTCAGCTGAGATGCCTGATAAAGGACTGAAAAACTTTAGTGCTTGTTTGAGCATTCAGCAGCAGGACTGAGGAGAAACTCACTCACTGTGTTGTGACTGAGCTGAGGGTTCACACAGCAGTCACAGAGCAGTGTGGATAAGTCTTGGATTGTTATGGCTGCAGTAATGGAATCGTGACGATGAAAGTTTTCTAACCTGTCCACAGAGAAATATGGCTGGCCGTGAAGGATGCTGTAGACCACACGTGTCAAACTCAAGGCCTGCGGGCCGAATGCGGCCCGCCACGTCGTTTTATGTGGCCCGCGAATCCACCAGCAAAAAAAAAAAGAAAAAAAGTTTTTGTTTTTTTTTAATTTTGGAAAAAAAATTAAAAGTTACACTTGAAAATAAAAATATCCCCATGGTCGAAATTATGAGATAGAAAGTTGAAATTATGAGATAGCATGTTGTGAAGTATTATCACCGTGGCTGGACATTGATTACTTGTCCTCCTAACAGTCACTTGGTAACAATATGGTTAATTAGTTATTACCTTTTTTTTAAAAACAGGTGGACAGCCCGTAAAGCGGTTTTCCAACAAGTAATTGAGTTGAAAAAGATCGACAAATAATCCCAAAATGTCCACGAAGAGAAAAATTGATGCAGAGGGAAGAAGATGTAATTTAAGATGGGAAAGCGAATACATGTCTGTGCTTCAGGGAGAAAAACTGGTCTGTCTTCTGTGTTATGATGCGTGTCGGTGATGAAGGATACTATTCACGTCGGCATTTTGACACCAAACACGGAGCTAAATTTAGCCTCCAAGAAAAACATCAAATTGTCCAAGAATTAAAAGGCAGACTGCAATCACAGCAGAATATATTTACAAAAGCTACAGCCCAGTGTATGCTAAAGGTATGTGAGCAGGTGAGCTCCGACCAGATACAGACTTTTACAAATGTCAGTTTGTGAAGAAACACCATCGCAGACCGAGTTCAGGAACTAGCAGCAATCTAACAACACAGCTAGCTAAGAGACGAGCAGGTACTCGTCTTCTTCATTAGCTGTTGATGAAAGCACAGACAACAGGGACACAGCGCATCTATCCATGTTT
>NW_022280096.1:2073852-2128863 GCF_004355925.1 Anarrhichthys ocellatus | reverse complement strand
ATGTGTGTATATATATATATATGTATATATATATATGTGTGTGTATATATATGTGTGTGTATATATATATGTGTGTATATATATATGTGTGTATATATATATATGTGTGTGTATATATATGTATGTATGTGTATATATGTGTGTATGTATATATGTATGTATATATGTATACAGTTGTGTGAAAAAGTGTTTGCCCCCTTCCTGATTTGTTATTTTTTTGTTTGTCACACTTAAATGTTTCAGATCATCAAACAAATTTAAATATTAGACAAAGATAACAAGTAAACACAAAATGCAGTTTTTAAATGAAGGTTTTTATTATTAAGGGGAAAAAAAAAAATCCAAACCTACATGGCCCTGTGTGAAAAAGTGATTGCCCCCCCCCCCTGTTAAAACATAAATTAACTGTGGTTTATCACATCTTTGGAAAGCTGAGTTCAATTTCTCTAGCCACACCCAGGCCTGATTACTGCCACACCTGTTCTCAATCAAGAAATCACTTAAATAGGACCTGCCTGACAAAGTGAGGTAGACCAAAAGATCCTCAAAAGCTAGACATCATGCTGCGATCCAAAGAAATTCAGGAACAAATGAGAAACAAAGTAATTGAGATCTATCAGTCTGGAAAAGGTTACAAAGCCATTTCTAAAGCTTTGGGACTCCAGCGAACCACAGTGAGAGCCATTATCCACAAATGGCGAAAACATGGAACAGTGGTGAACCTTCCCAGGAGTGGCCGGCCGACCAAAATTACCCCAAGAGCGCAGCGACGACTCATCCAAGAGGTCACAAAAGACTCCAGAACAACATCCAAAGAACTGCAGGCCTCACTTGCCTCAATTAAGGTCAGTGTTCATGACTCCACCATAAGAAAGAGACTGGGCAAAAATGGCCTGCATGGCAGAGTTCCAAGACGAAAACCACTGCTGAGCAAAAAGAACATAAAGGCTCGTCTCAGTTTTGCCAGAAAACATCTTGATGATCCCCAAGACTTTTGGGAAAATACTCTGTGGACTGACGAGACAAAAGTTGAACTTTTTGGAAGGTGTATGTCCCATTACATCTGGCGTAAAAGTAACACGGCATTTCAGAAAAGGAACATCATACGAACAGTAAAATATGGTGGTGGTAGTGTGATGGTCTGGGGCTATTTTGCTGCTTCAGGACCTGGAAGACTTGTTGTGGTAAATGGAACCATGAATTCTGCTGTCTACCAAAAATCCTGAAGGAGAATGTCCGGCCATCTGTTCGTGACCTCAAGCTGAAGCGCACTTGGGTTCTGCAGCAGGACAATGATCCAAAGCACACCAGCAAGTCCACCTCTGAATGGCTTAAGAAAAACAAAATGAAGACTTTGGAGTGGCCTAGTCAAAGTCCCGACCTGAATCCGATTGAGATGCTGTGGCATGACCTTAAAAAGGCGGTTCATGCTCAAACCCTCCAATGTGGCTGAATTACAACAATTCTGCAAAGATGAGTGGGACAACATTCCTCTACAGCGCTGTAAAAGACTCATTGCCAGTTATCGCAAACGCTTGATTGCAGTTGTTGCTGCTAAGGGTGGCCCAACCAGTTATTAGGTTTAGGGGGCAATCACTTTTTCACACAGGGCCATGTAGGTTTGGATTTTTTTTCCCCCTTAATAATAAAAACCTTCATTTAAAAACTGCATTTTGTGTTTACTTGTGTTATCTTTGTCCAATATTTAAATTTGTTTGATGATCTGAAACATTTAAGTGTGACAAACATGCAAAAAAATAAGAAATCAGGAAGGGGGCAAACACTTTTTCACACAACTGTATATGTATGTATGTATGTATATATGTATGTATATATGTATATATGTGTATGTATATATGTATATATGTGTATGTATATATGTGTGTATGTGTATGTATATGTGTATGTGTATGTATATGTGTATGTATATATGTGTATGTATGTATGTATGTATATGTATGTATGTATGTATATGTATGTATGTGTGTGTATGTATATATGTGTATGTATATATGTGTATGTATGTATATATGTGTATGTATGTGTGTGTGTGTATATGTGTGTGTATATGTGTGTGTGTGTATATATGTGTGTGTGTATGTATATGTATATATTTTCACTCAAATAGGAACTAAATCAACCAGGACTGATATCTCAAGGACCCCACAAGTCCTCTGGTAGACTGCAGGAGATGCAGCCACTGCCAGGCCTCGTGGGCTTTGGTGTCCTCTCTCTTGGGATTTTTTCACAGACATTCCCACTTAAGGCTGAGCTGCTGCAGGCAGATATACAGCATGTTTTATTTTCTTTATGTTATTAAGCAATATTCATAGCCTTGGTTTTGTATTGTTAGTTGTGGTTGGTTCTTTTTCAGTAACCTAACCGTGCTGTTACTGTACTTTCAGACTAGTAGCTGGACCTTTCAGAAGCATTTATCATATTTCTTGTCACACACCAGTGGTCTCGATTCAATAGGACGTGTGTAGCTACTTATTGTTTCATATTTGCACTCATTACACACCACTATTTTACGGTTTCTTTGCTGGAGTAAAACATACTTAAATTTGTGTAAAACAAACCATGAAAATGTCAGGAGTGCAAACCTTTTATAGGCAAAATATGCAAAACACCACAACCTTCTGGAATAATGACATTAAATACACACTTCACTCACATTTGTTTCTAAAGTCACAACTGAAACAAGGAGGTTATGAAGGTGCTGCCGTGCTTATCAGTCTGAATAAAAATCAACCCTTTGCTGTAATAGTACAAGTGGGTGACTGTAAAAATACTTGCCAGTGCATGACAGTGTTGGTCAGAGTGCAGTTACACATCAGGGGACATCAGGAGGCAAGGACTAAAACTACAAAGAACAATATGTGAAGTACAATGATGGTAGCTGAAAGGATACAGAATATTTCAAGTGTATGGATTCATGATCAGTTGGAAAACTTGGATGGGGAAGGTGTGTACTTCTCCTCTACCTCAACCACAGCTGTGGTTTCATTGAGCAAGGCACTAAACCTTTAGCTGCTCCAGTGAAGCTGCTCAGTGGTTGTACAGCTCCACAGTCGGACTATGTTGAACAGCATGGGTGGAAACATCATGCATGTTCTGGAATCTGAATAAATACTGTTAAACCTGCTGTATTGCATATTAAGATGCCCCAAGTAACCCTGCTGTGATGACAATGCCCCCTCCTGTTTCCTGGTTGAAATGGTTTTGGTCACAATATCCTAATTTAGGCTCACAAGGAAATACAGACATACACACAAGTGGCTCCTCTTCTGTGCAGCTGCTAGGCTTCTCCATACAGGGCCACTGCCTCACACATGTTCACAGTCTCAGGCAGAGGCATCGCTGGAGCTTCCTCACCCTTCCAAGACAACGTCATACAGCCTGAAGGTCAAGGTTTATTCTTTTGATGCATTCCTTTCTGTCTGACTGTACATTAATGCGTGTCTGTTTTCACCTGTTCCACCGCTTCATCCTCGTGTGCCGTTTCTATAATAGTATTTCCTCTGTAGTGGAGACTGCTGTCTGGGCTTTTCTTCATTAGTGCTTTAGAGGCCAGCGGCATGGCACCCTCTTTCCCAGATACACCTGTAGAAGGAAATAAATGTGTTAACTATGGATATGGGTAGTTTACATACTGGGAAGAGGAACTCTAAAAGCAGTGTCATGCAGCACTTGAAACGTATGGAACAAAGGACAATATCTTTAGTAATGACCCTCTCTGGTGTATGTGTATGTATACATGCCTGACAGTGACAAGTGTCGATGGAGGCCAGGTCTAAGCAGCTTCCAGACCTTCATGGTGGCAGACTCCTCCTCCTCTCCAGATGAGACTGGGTTAATGCTGGTAGGGGAGATTTTACTGCCATGTGCAGGATGGCTTTCAGTCGACCCCGCTCTCCGGATGGGGATGCGGCTCATGTGAGGTTGCAGCTCATACCTGGGCGGGCAACAGAAAGGTTAATATGGTTCACCACTCATTTATAAAATCACAGTAGGGATAACATACAATGTTTTGTGGTGACAATGCAGATGTGTAACCTTTTTAATCAGAATTCCCTTCATAGTGTGTACTGTTTTTCCATTTTTATTTCCTTCTATTTGTGAATTCCAACCCATGTTTGACTTAGAATGTTCCCTGTGAGATTTAGAAAAACCCCAAGATACACAGACAAGATTGGACTCACTTGCTAAATTTGATGGAGGAAAGGATATGTTCAGGCCCCAAGTCTTTAGCGGTCTGTGACAGATGGAGACATCACAGTGAGACTTCATAAACCAAATGTATGTTGCCTCTCGGAGAAATTGTAGTAAAAAGAACTAGTAATAGAAGAAATGAGGAGCATTTGCTCTCTGTGAGTGAACCAGCAAGGTCAGCTAACCTCTGTGCGGTCCTCTGCGGGGTGATGAGTGACTGTAAGAGTCCGGCACCCTCTCCCCACACGCCGCATGGGGAAAGGCATTCTGGACCAACCCGCTGAAGTGGGTCCTCCAGCCTGAAAGTCTGGGCAGCTGAGGCCTGATAAGCAGACGGAGGGACATAAATACAAGGAACAGAGAAACAGCAGGTAACAGAGGAGTAACACAATGTTCATGGTTCAAAACAACAAACTATTTGGAAATGGATTCATAAATCAACAAATGTAACACATGCATGTACAACAGATCCTTCTCTTTATCTTTAGTGTTTGGACTAACACTCTCATCCAATCTAAGAGGACAGAGGTTTAACTTCTCAGCAGTTCTGACCCACTACATTCCACATGGAAGCTGAGAAACAAAGATTACACACAAACTAAGTCAACAGACAGCAGAGGACCCACACACAGAAATTGCTTCACACAGGAATATTTTTTATTCCAATGGTTAAACAGCCAGCAGCACATTGAAGAAGGTGGTATTCTATTACACAGACAAACACTAACTACCAACCCTAGTCTGGTGCAGAAGGTGAGCACCACATTGAAGGAACCGGCACACCTCTCATAAGGAGCAGAAAGACCTGGTGAAAATGTGAGTGTGCATGAGGTGGGACTCAACCTAAAGTTGATTTTGTCATCCTTCATGAAGATGCATATAAACGTTAGGACTGAAAGAACTAGGAAACAGGACATGTTCACAGAAAGAAAGCGGAATACAACTACAGAAATCTATATTCTCTAGTCTTCAGGGCATTGATGTAAAGTGACAGCCGTCCCACTGCATTGAATGGACAGAGGCTACATGGAAATCATCGTCTTGGTGATATTAAAGGAGTAGTAAGCGACTTTTATGTCTCCAGAGCACAAAACAACCCTCAAAGGTTTCACTCCTATTAACATAATCATTTGTTCTATTAGAGCACATATTTCTCTTTCCCCATCTATGTATGACAGGACGGGGCTGCAAGACAATCACTGGCATCAGTTGAGGGTTGCGGGGGGGGGGGGGGGGGGGGGGGGGGGGGGGGGGGCTGGAGCCGAAACCCAGCTGACACTGGGCGAAGGCAGGGCACCCCCTGGACCTGTCTCCAGACTATCAAGTCCACACAGTCTACCTAACCTACGCTGCACGTCTTTGGACTGAGGGAGGCAGCCGGAGAACCTGAAGAGAACCCACACTGACACGGGGACAACATGCGACTCCACACAGAAGGCCCGTCTGTGAGGCAGCGGTGCTATCCACCACACCACCTCTTTTTAGCTTGATATCTGCTCTAAACTAAAGGTCAAGAACAGTACCAAATATACACATTTCACATAAGTGTGCAAACATTATCTGCATTTATATGTGTAACTACAGAGTGGTTTACGCCTGCAAACTCAAAAAGCCACTCAATTATAAATAAATGATAACTTGTTTTCACTCTTCATTGCGGCTTGTGATGCCAATTGTCTCCCTATTGATGACGAAGAAGATGAGGAGGCAGGAAGGATGTCCTACTAGAAAAAAGCAATGAGCAGAGCCTCCACAACCTACTGCTTACAACAGACTCCAGACCTACAGCACTACACAGACGATGGCTACAGGGAGTCAAGGCCAGATATTCATCTGCTCTTCAGAACCCTCTCCAGGTCTCACATGCTCCACCTCTGCATATTCAGTGCATCTAAAATGGCTGGCGCTAAAACACAGACCATCGTCAAGTACTAGGATTACAGCACACAAAGTCACAGACCACATATAGACCAAGACAACAAGCTATTTTCTCACCTCTGCTAACCACAAAATACATAACCTTTGACAGTGGACAGCCTGCTAAATAAACGTTACACTAGGAAACACGCAAATGTGTTTGAATAAATAATAATCATCATTTTATTCACCAGTTTGATGAAACATGTAATAAAATTAAAGAACATAACATTTTATTTACATCCAAATCAATAATGGAATCATATATTGAAATATTCTAAACACAACATTGATTTAGTCAAAGTGTTTTCATATGATATTGCTTGTTGGCAATCAGCTCCATAAAGCAACCTTTCCCCCCTCAGAGAACCCCGTGATGAGCTTTCTGGCAGTGGGCTACACTGTGAACATCATAACACCAACATTGGACCGACACTGAAATGATATAGGTTTCACAACTAAGAACTAAGTCACACTCCTTTTCAGTCACTATGAATGAAATTCAGTCTACAGAATGCTCTGTCCTGCTAAGAGGACTAGAAGTGGGCATTGTGACGTGCACTGTGACGTGCACTGTTTCACATATAAACATTACAGAGCGAAATACAAATACATTGAAAAAAGAAAAACGTCATCTTATTTTTCAGACACAGCCACACTATGTTTCTTAAAAATAAAGTAAAACCAATAAAAAATTCAAAAATGTAAGTGCAACATGGCAAAAGTAAAACTATATTGAACCATTGACAGCCCTGACTATTTCCCGATCAGCACACTAATGTGGTATTCTTCCTAGCTTATTACTTGTGTACAGAGTGGAAAAGAGACTAAGTCAATGTAAGCTAATCCATGAGTATAATAGTTCCAATATTAATGTATACTGCAAATATCTACCCAAAGTTCTGCAACGATGGTTATGTAGCCGAGCAACTGACTCTCTCTGCTAAACCCATTCACACATTAAACAGTGTGCAGGACAACCACAAGAACTACTCACTGAGTGCTATGAAATCAGCAATGCTTGAGTCAGGGCTTCAACACACAACACATGCACTCACAAGTCTATTATACATCCGTAGGTGCTACTACTGTAGATACATGTCATTACACACATATTTGCAGAAGGAAAACAATAATATTTGAGGAAAATTTAGAAGTGCTAGCACCAGTGATATTTCAGACACACACACGATCAAGTAGTGATTTGCACTTGTTTTGATCGACAGTACATGGAGTGCCAGGCAGGTGCAAGTTTGGAAAAGACACTCAGTCTTTTGATATCACTAAAAACACCACTTGTCTGGTACTCCCAAGTCATTTTAAGAGCTTACATTCACTCAGTCCACCAACACACACCTATGACCAAGCTCTCATTGGTTAGGTCAGCTTGAGTCCCGGGTGGGCCCAGCTGGAGTGTTGGTGTTTGGCGTTAGGCCCTGAAGGAGCAGGGGGCTCAGTTTGGAGAGCAGCCCGGGACGGGGCAGAGCCTGCAGGGAAGGGAGCAGGGTGGAGAGGCTTGGGGACTGGAGGGAGTACAGACCTGTCATACTGACGGAGGCCGCTGCACACACAGAGGAAGACGAGGAGGAGGAGGAGGAGGAAGGGGGTGAGAGTGGGGGGTGGGAGGGTGTGTGGCTGTTGCTGGGAGGCCGTAGAATGGAGCGGTGGTGGGGTGGACGTCTCCTCTCCTGAGGCTTAGGGTCTACAGAGAGGGAGACACACACATGCACCTGCTCAGAGACATGCGGGTGGACACGCACACGTTAAAGCCCTTCACATGAGCCAGATGTCCCGATGCGAGACGAGATGCATAGGTTTGGGTCGAAGTTGAAAATGATATCAGTATGTTTCAAGAATTTTTCGACCCTAAAACAGGGCTGATGTTTTCAATAACTAATCTTCAAAGCATGCACTGAGGTCATGCAGGGCTCATACTGATGTTCCAGACCACAGAAATCCAGCACATTAATCTGTTCACGTGTTCAAATCTGAGCCCAATTTGACATCACCATCACAATAAACCTGGAGCGCAGACAGCGACACATCAACCACCCATTAGCCTTTCTTAACAACTCCAACAGCAGAAAGAGGGCAAGGAGAAAGCAGATGACATATGTGATATTTAGAGCGAGAAAGAGAGGAGCGGAGGTACATCCAAGAAGAGGTGATGGATAGAAAATGCCAGCCAGCAACACGAGCAGATGGTGGGGAGATCAACTTACCCCTGACTGGGCCGAGTGTCTTGTTGACTCCACGTCCGCTGGTGTGTGTGCCGTTGTACTGTGTGTAAGTTCGGGATGGGGGGCAGCCAAAAGTAAAGCTCGGGGAGCTGTGCATCTTCGGGGACAGCGTCTGGCTGCTGCTACTGTGACTGTTGCAGCGAATGCGATTGAGTGTGTTCTCCGACGCTGAGCCAGACAAACAGCTGGGCAGAAGATCACGCCAAACACAGAAACCCATGAACCAAATGTTACAAACCACGGGAACTAAAGTGTGTGCTATTTAGGGGTTTGATAAAGAGATGTGTGTACACTCACCTGTTGAAGCTCTTTGGCGGTGACGCCTTGCTGCCATTGTGGTGTGTTCTTGGTGGAGGATGAGCGTGGATGTGTGTGTTCAGGCCTTTGGTGTTGCGGACGTGTTTGAGGATCCAAGCTCGGAGGTTCATCAGGCAGTTGTGCTCAGACAGCACCAGCCGTGGCCAGGGGTTACACTCTGCCATGTCCAGGGCAGAGATAGCCACGGCACGGCCCACCTGACGCACAACATCCATTAGTCCACTTCAGCACCATATCTTTATCTCATTTTATTTTGAAAGGGCAACATTGCAGAGTGTACAAAAGCTTTAAGTTTTTTGTGTGTTGTTTGTTTACATAAAACCCTTTTCCAGTTCTTAGTTCATAGGTAAGTCCTTAATCTTTACTTCCAGGAGTATATATCCATGCATACAGGTGTAAAACATCTACACACATACATGTCTAGATTCACACTTCTACTTCAATATCTCAGCAATTTTTGTGTTCGACTTTCTTACATCTCACACTCCATTAAAAACACAACTTTATACATTAGTGCCTTATCTTTTAAGGTCGAGTTGGTAGGTAGGTTTTGCAGTTATTAAATATCAAAATCATCAACGTGCATCTAGCGTGGAAATATCAGCTGATGACAGGTGAGTCAATAGCTTAGGATTCCTGTGTTGAAAAGTAGTTCATTCACGTACACCAGAAACCTGCAATCCTTAAATATGTGCTAAACTATAAACTGAATGATAGGACTGTACCTGACAAAACACATCAATGCTGGTGTTGATATTGACATTTCTGACCAAACTTATGAAAATCTGCATTTCATGGGTTGAAAATGGCTCAACACGCCATCTACTGTTTTGAGCCAACCATGAACCTCGCAAGGCCAATAAGAGTAGAGCTGACCGGTAGGGACTTATCTACGTCATGAATTTGATATAAAAAAAACAATATTAAAGCCCTATAATATACCCCGCCCCTCTCCATAGCCCCTTCCTGACCCCCCTCTCAGTCATGGGTGTATAAAGAGAACTGGATACCATGTTGGAGGCAAGCTCCCGTTCATTCTTTTGAGAGTGGCTCAGCGGTGCATGAAGCCAAAGTGATAGAATTACATGGATCTTCTGCGCCTATGGTCCCATAGAGCAAGCACACTACATTTCCTTGAACCGTGGCTCCCAGCCGCTTAGTCTCGGCTCATTCACATGAACGGCAGCACGAAGAGAACTCTCCATTTGGACATTAGTGCATTTTACAACTTTGAGCACATAATGATTTAAATAAAGGCTCTACCAAATGTCTTTTTTTCTATTGAAAGCTCTGATGGAGGTTTTTAAAATGAAGCTTTGGATGTTTGTTATCACCCTAAAAATGGAATGAATTAATGTTGCTGTTAGAATGGTAAATGGACTGTACTTGTATTTCTCTTGTCTTGTCTTCCGACCACTCAAAGCTCTTTAACACTACATGTCATCATTCACCCATTCACACACTGATGAGAGGGGCTACCATGCTGGGTACCACCTGCCCAAGTGTCTTGCCCAAGGACACACGGACATGGACTAGCAGAGGATCAAAGGACGACCTGATCTCACCGAGCTACAGTAGCCACACAGATGCCCCATTAATACAGGTGGTTGCGGGAGAGTACACCGTTTTGACTGCAGTGAAAATGTAGTTTTTGAAAGGCTTAATAAAACCAAATATGGTTTGAAGCAGAGTATTTCATTAGAGAAAACATATTGTGAATTTTGGAAATAATTACATTTTTTTTCAATAAATTGTAACTTTTGGACTGAGACAGACAATTACAGAGACAAGGAGCATCGCTGTGTGTTTGGGAGGATGAGCGAAGGGAAGAGAAGGTGGAAGGTCATATTTCTCTAAGTTATTATTAATCATAATTTGACTGTCAACGTTATGAATGAAGCTTCAAACTATTCGGTACAGCCCTACTTTGTCATATTTTCTTTTGATTACCTTCAGCTGACAACTGACTTTGGGAACTACTGGTCTAAGGGAAAAAGTCTTTTTCAGGCAATGCATATAAACTGTATATCAGAAGTGGACGTAGTTGCAGTGAAGTCATCCATTGGTTTGTGGCCTGATGTTTTGAAGACTCTTGTTATCTTGTTTGCAACCACAAGAGGGTGGAGCTAAGTACAACTGAACACTGAATAAGACATTTGCAGGCGACCAAAATGTTACAATTAACTTTAATAAAGTGTTAAAGTTGTAAGACAGAAACTCTCAGACCGGACATCTCCATGGTAGGGACCTGTCAATCACAAGGTTGCCCCGCCCTAAAGCACACTCCTCCTTATGGTCTATTTGACTCTAAATGGACCATCATTTACTAAGAAGCAGAGTCCTTTTCTCCGTGCTAGCTATTAGAAACTACGCAAGCTCAAGGCACTTCTGCATTGGCTTCACTTTTCAGACCTGTAGGTTGCCGCCTAATGGTATCACGTGACGGACGTGGAAGTTGTAATTCCACGGTTTGGCCACTATGTTAATGGCTTCAAAGCCTGACACTCTTCCTGAGGGCTTGCTCTCAGCCCCTTGCCCATATTATCTGCACTTTCTAAATAATGATCGGTGTGAAGTTTCACTTTAAACAAAGACTCAAATTCCTCTCTGAATGGAAAGGAACCCACCTACCTGTTCAAATATTTCTGGAGTGTATTTTGGAGGGAATGATGAGGGTGGGGGTGGGGTTGCCCGTCCATTGTCATGGCAAGCAGGTGGGATGGTGTTCATGGTTTTTCCTGTGTTGTAGTTGCACTCCAAAGTATAGCTGGTGGGGACACAATAACAAAAATTATACAACTGGAAAACTGTTAAGTTAATTTGATATCACCAAGAAGTGTTCAAAATCAATTTTCAAAAGTTGCCATGTACTATTTGAGGTGACAACCCTAAATATAAACTGACGTTTTGTGAATCTGACCTGTGAAGCAGCCCTGTGGCCTTGTGAATGGCCACCCGCCCGCTGCCTTCTTTAGACTGGCCATCCCTCTTGTCTCGTGCGTACATGTTTTTCTCTGAGAAGTTACAGCCCAGGAAATCAAAGTGGGCAGAGTTCACAGCGATCAGCCTTGGATACAGCATGTTCTCTACCTGCAGAGAGAAGAAGCAGAGTGCACACAACATTAGATGTATGGAACAAAAAGAAGTACACCATCTTCTGTGACTGCCGTAAGGGAATAAACAAATATGTCATTGACACAAATCAAAACTACTGAAATGAAAGAAACTAACTGCTAAAACTTTTTTCAGAAAACACCTCAGAGGGAGGGTAAGTAAATGTAATACTATTCACCTGCTGGCTCTCCTCAGGAAGGTTATTTCCATACATGAAGCACCCCCGTTTAGAGGCGTGGCCATGTAAGTCCACATAGTATGCCACTCCCCCCTCCTGTGGTGGAATTGATTCTTGTTCCTCCACCTCTGGTACGGTTACCTCTACAGTAACAGGAGCTACAGTCTCCGAGGAGCTTGATGAGCTGTTGTGGTCCCCCTTCCCCATCTCTGTGGTGACCCAGGCGTTTTCCTCCGTCACCATCAGAACTTCTGTGAGCGCAGGACTTGTGTCATTGTCTGCATTTCGTTGGTTCAAGCTGACTTCAAGGGAGGTGAAGGGAGGAGATTGATGTTGATTGTCAGGTTTGATGCTAAGGGGCGGGGTCTGCATGTGTGTGGGGCTGTTACAGTGACTGCTGGACTGTGTATTGTGCAGGCGGTTGTGTGTGTGGTGGTAGAGCAAAAGTGTTTTGGCTGCATAGATGGAAGGGTGCAGCTCAGGGCTGGGGTTTAAGTATTGTCTGTTCAAGTTCACACCCCTGGAATCAGTCCTGCAAAAAGTATTCAAAAGAAGCCTTTTAACATTGTTGACAGAACACAGCAGATGCCCCAACATATATTTCTCCACTGTAGTGAGGCTTGGAAATTGATGTCACATTGTGCTGTTTTTTTAAATGGCATGTGTACGGGACAAACAGTTTGCATTATTGGAGTAGGGGTCTGAAGAAACCTGATTTATCCAGCTAGATTTCTCCTTAAAAGGTAACCAAGTTTCTAATAAGGAGTTAACATGTAAGCATGTGCATAACATAGACTTCAGACAGGGAAAGTATAGCTGATATTTTGTTTAACAAAACCGGTTTCTTAAATACATAACCCACCCTAGCTTAAACTGTAGCCCTGCTCCAGACTGAGCCATATGATGAGAGAAAGCAAACTAGCTTTGTGACGACAATGGTGGATCAGTGCAGCATGCTAACACATGACATCACATTCCAAAGCCTAAAAACACATTAGAAAACTCTTTCAGAAACATTTACAAGAAACAAGAAGTGCATAAATCAATGCAAACCATGCAATTAAGATCAGTTTAAACATTACCGATCACTGAGTCAAACAATGTTTACATTGTTGCAGTGAGGATGGTGCATGAGACTACGTGTGCAATTCTTACCTGTAGTGCCCACGGACAACCCCGTCTGGGTTGAGCATGGGAATGAGCTTGAAAAGAAACATGTTCCGAAGCGCATGAGCACGAGGGTCATCTCTTCTTAGGATGAAGTTGAGGAAACCGTTGAACACAAAGGATGAGGGAGTCTCCCCGGGGTGCACTCGACTGCTAAGAAAAAACACCTGCAAACACACAAGGACCAAGGGTTAGCTTCACTTTCCACATTATTAATTGATTCCACATCAGCCTCAGCCTTATGTGTAAGCCATTAAAGTTGCCACATTACGAAAGAGAATACCGATTGTGTGTTGAAGTATGATTCCGTCATACCCTTTTGCTGGAGAAGCGGTGTGGTCTTGGCGTGTTGATGTCGGGAAACAGCTTCGGCAGACGGGGTTCTCTCTCCTCTTGCATCCCGTTGCAGTTGGTCACAGTGATCAGGTCCACCCTATTACCATCTAGAGAGTGGCACAACAACTCCCTATGATAATACACACTGTCCGGGGCACTGAGTGAGAGGATGGAGATTGTTGGGAGAAAATAGTCAGAAATTCTTCAATTGAGGTAATTTAAAAAGTAATACCAGTGTCAAACATATATTTTGTGTGTGTGTGTGTGTGTGTGTGTGTGTGTGTGTGTGCTTTAGGCATTTCTGTGTGTGTTGTACCTGCTCGGAATGAGTTGAGCAGCATTAGGGTAGCTCTTGTCAAACTGCTGCATCATCTCCTGGCACTCACTATAAGAGAAGGGGAAGCAGAAAGAGAAGTAGGTGGTCGCCCCTCGCACCTCCAACAGCCGGTGAGAGAATGAGAGGATGAACTGGTTATCCACAATCTGCAAAGGGACAGAAGAAAGGAAGAAGAGACATATTATGAGAAAGAGAATAATAGCTGTCAGAAAACAAACGGACAGCAATCTGCCTCAGTGGCTGACAGTGGACATACCTCAGCTGTGGGTCTGTCCCGGATCCTTTCCCACCGGTTCTTGCCAGGTAAAGTGCGTACGAGAGGAGCCATACCCTGGCTGTAGAGCTTCCTCTGGTTGTTCATGTTCATCACATTGATCTTCAGTATCTTTCCAGATGCAGCACCCCGTACACTGAAGTGAAACCACGATCTGAAACACAAAAACCTGATTTGGGATTCTAAAAGCAATGTAACCAATAGTACGGGTTGTGTGCAGCTAGTAAACACATTTATCATGTGAATAACATAATATAATTGCAACATAAGCAGAAGTTGTTTTCTTCTTTTATACCTGTTTCCATTCTCATGTTCGGTGCCACTGCAGTCTGGCTGCGTCCATACATTGAACTCATAGTCAGGGGTAAGGTTTGACCCTGAGAGGGCACTCCCACTGGGAGCTGCATTAGTAGGAGGGCTATGGCTGCCCTTCTCCACCTTCTCCACACGTGCCAGGTTCCCGGAGTCAAACTTGGAGCTGAACACAATATTCCCAAAGCGAGCCTCCATGGTTCTGAACTCTGGGCTCTCACTTTTCTCCCCTCGGGTGCCAGTCAGACGTCTGACATACAGCCTGTAATGAAATCATAAAAACGCAATCAAATCTATACAGAGAAAAAATGTAAAGGAGGAAAAAGGTGCACTACTGGTGGAGACAAACTCAAATAGGAATGCTATACAAATCCAACAACCCCAAACAGCCCCTCAGTCTTACATGGTGCAGCCTTGTATTGCAACGACACATTGTTTGATCCAAAACGGTTGTCATCATTGATTAAGTCACTGCTTTGTGACGCATACACATTACTGGATGCAGGACAGGGATACTGCAAGAATATATTTGTATTAATTTTGAGAAACTTTCTTGATAGATATCGGAAATTGCATGTTGTAGTAATGTGTGGGCTTTGGTAGTAAGATCTTTGTTTTTGGTAACTCGTAACACCAATTAAGAAATTAAATATAGGCTATCTATAATTGAAATTACTTAATTATAACGATGAAGGTACCTGGAATTCACAGTTCAGATCAAAATTGAATTGCATAAAGGCCACATACATAAACTAGGGCAAAACATGCAACTTCAGTCTTAGTGGTTAAGATGTAATTAAATCATTTAGGTCAAGACGATAACTTTTGAACTTGCTTAAATTAATAACAGCGACAATCTGAGGAGGGTAGAGAAAATACAACCATGGCCAAACGATACAATATGTTCGACGGTTACAACCCAATGTTCACTGGATCTACGGCGCAGATACATTATTGCATTGTTGTTTGCTTATCATTTATCATGTATGACAACATGACCGCCCCTCTGTCCAGTGCTACAACATAATGTCTGCTGTTTGATTTCAGTCATGGAGCAACAACAACCGCTGACCGAGAGATCTGGCACAGAGTAAAGGGGAACTAACGACTGCAAGCGGTAGAGTCGGTTAACAAGACGCGTTCTTTGTTCTTTTCTGAACACGCTAATGTCAGCTAATAGTTAACGTTACTACTATGATAGTCTCAGTGGACACCGTCAGATAGCTAATGTTACACACCGCTAATAACGCTAGCATACGTTTCTAGGCTACGGAGGCTAACTTAGCTCGGTTACCGAACTAGCAGTCGTTGTTTGAGACGACAGTATTTTTGAACGAATGCACAGCTTCAGTCGTTACATGCTTAATACATTTTAGCTACGCCAATGCTTTTCCACGGGACAATGAATGTTCAGTCTTACTACGCTATTTTGATTCGATGTCCATCTTTGTTTTCATCGTCCTTCTCAACCCTCACGTCGCTGCTCTGGATGCTGCGTTCAGGTTTCTCTGTGGAAATGATCGCTGACTGGAAACGTTGCCGCTGATCGTTATAGTGGGATGTTTAAACAAGCTGTATAAGTAATGTGTCGATATTAGCATTTAAAGATTATAATAGCCATAGTTACATTCATACACACACTGTTTCACATAGAGACAAACAAAATGTTCAAAATGTTCCAATCTTATCGAAAACAAAGAAACAACGTTGTGCAATGCAGTGCAGGTTCACTGCCAACCCAAATCAGGTTTGGATGTCTTCTAGGACAGGGGTCTTCAACGTGTTTCAGGCCAAGGACCCCCACACTGATAGAGAGATGGAGCAGGGACCCCCGACTATATATATTGTATACAATTGTGTTTTATATTAAACTGGGCCTAGTGCCATGTATAAACATACCTTGTTATTATGCATTCAATACTAAGCTTTTCAAATAATACACAGGTTCATATGTTCATGTTTTTATTTTAAACATGTGCAAGGTACAGTGAGTAGGGTGGCCGTGCCACTACCATTCATAAACATACCTTGTCAACTGATACCAATGCCAATATCAAAATTGTCTGTCAATTGCATGATAATCATGCATACAAGCTATTCAAATTGACGTTTGTATTTTAAACATAAATGTGGAAACGAAAATGAGTGATGGCCTATTAGTGCCACTGCCATGCATAAACATACCTGGTATCTTGCATACAATACTGAACTATTAAAATAATGGACAGATTCAAGTTTTCTGGTTGAGTTACAAAACGATCCATTTTCACTCATAACAATGTCCAAACACTTGGCATAATAATATACTGGCAGGCAAAGAGCAGAGCTTCGCCTCGTTTCTCCCCAGATTGAACACTGCTGGAGATCCAGGCTATATTCTTTGGCCCGCTGGAGGGAAAAGAGGCAGGGGAGAACCAGAACCAGGACTTAGAGGAGCACACTGTGAGACACCTGCTGCAGTAAAATTAGAGGTTTTCCCAGCAAGGCCGAGATCCCCCTTGTGGCACTGGCACCGCAGTGGCTAGTCTGTGGCAAGCGTCAGTCAGGTGTCAGTCAGGTGTCAGGACTGTGTCAGTGACTAGTCAGTGGCGAGTCAGTCAGGTGTCACAACAGCGGCAAGCGAGCCTCACTCGTTTGGCACCCGTCAAGAAGCTGCCAAGCTGAGCGGGCGGAGCCACATTTCCTGAGAACACCCATTGTTGTTACGATAGGTCAGCTGCCGTAAATCAGTTTTATCATCATAGTATGGATTTTAGTTGAGTCACCTGAGCCACCCGTTCTCTGTAGACATCCTTAGAGTAACCACGTTGTCATAGTAGTGCCACCACTAGTTAGGGGAGTGCCACTGTGGCACAATAAGTCATATGTAGTTCAGTAAGTACAATAGTTGCTTGGGTGTAATGTAAGTTAAGAGAGTTTATTATGTTTCCTATGTGTTTATGAGGAGGAAGTGTTCATTGTAGTTAAAATGTGGGGTACAGCGTTATTTATTACCAGCTACCTTTGTAGACAGTAGATCCAGTGGATCGCCAGTAGGTGTCAGTATTGCGACATAAGCAGTGTCTGTGACGGAGAGCCACAGGGAAGTCTCGCGTGAATACGCGAGAGGATGAGAATCTCTGAACAGGATAGAAGTAGAAAACTCTGTGGAGCGACCACTAGTCAGAGGAGTGCCAATAGTAGTCAGGGGAGTGCCACCACTAGTCAGAGGAGTGCCACCACTAGTCACTAGTCAGAGGAGTGCCAATAGTAGTTAGGGGAATGCCACCACTAGTCAGGGGAGTGCCACCACTAGTTAGAGGAGTGCCACCACTGGTCAGAGGAGTGCCACTACTAGTCAGAATAGTGCCGCCAGTAGTCAGAATAGTGCCACCACTAGTCAGAGGAGTGCCACCACTAGTCAGGAGTGCCACCACTAGTCAGAGGAGTGGCACCACTAGTCAGAGGAGTGCCACCACTAGTCAGAATAGTGGCACCACTAGTCAGGGGAGTGCCACCACTAGTCAGAGTAGTGCCACCACTAGTCAGAGGAGTGGCACCAGTAGTCAGAGGAGTGGCACCAGTAGTCAGAGGAGTGGCACCAGTAGTCAGGGGAGTGCCACCAGTAGTCAGAGTAGTGCCACCACTAGTCAGAGGAGTGCCACCAGTAGTCAGGGGAGTGGCACCACTAGTCAGAGGAGTGCCACCAGTAGTCAGGGGAGTGCCACCACTAGTCAGGGGAGTGCCACCACTCAAATACCAGGTAACCAAGATCACAGGGAGAAACTGCTGGAACATTAGACACGGAAGTACAAAGACAAACTGGCACAGACAAAGGGGAGCGCACAGACTAAATAATCCAAGGAGGAGGAGGGTGATTGGGAACAGGTGAAGCTGATCAGGGCGGGGAAAGGTGATCACACAAGTTCAGGAAGTGATGTTATCCGAAAGGAGAGGGGGAGGCGAGTGACAAAAAATAAAACAGGGAACCTATAGATGTGAAAACAAGGAAAAGATTACTGAGGGAACTTAACGAGGTGTTTCAATGTCTTTTCTGAATGTAAACTGATGCTTTACTATAATATTACACCTTAAAACAAACACTATTAAACAGATTAAAAATATCCACAAACAGAAAAATAGCTGCCTCTACGAACAAGTCATGAAGGGCAGCAAATTGTCTGAACTTCAAACTACACTGTGTTCTACCATTTACTGACTGCAAACAATCACAGAAATATCAAATGAAGGTCTTTTCGGTGCAGTGTCATCTCCTGGCTGTACAAACTATAGACTGAAATACTTAGCCAAGGAAAACAGTCAATCACATCCATAGGGTGCCAGTTAGTTGCAAGAGACTTTTATGTGGATGATGGAGTCACAAATACAGACTCTGTGGAAAGAGCAATTCAATTGGCTCACGAGGCAAGAGAGTTATGTGCCAAAGGTGGTCTCCGTCTTTTACAAAAATGTGTCTGACAACCATGCTTTCCTACAGAGCATCCCCTCATCAGAGTGTGCAATAGATGCCAAGACCAAGGACCTGACCTTCAAGGATATGCCACTTGAGCGAGTGTCAGGGATTCGCTGGAGCATAGACAGGGATAGCCTGGGATGACCCACTGCCAGAGATGGTGTCAAGACTTTGCCAACTTAGAAAAGATAGACATTTTTGGAGAAGCTGTGGCAACAGAGCTACATCACTTTTCTGATGCGAGCATCAGCGGATAGGGTCAATGCGCTTATCTTAGAGTCAGGAACCAAAGAGGAGAGATTCACTGTTGTCTAGTGATAGGAAAGGCCCATGTTTCTCCCACAAACAATACCAAGGCTTGTGTGCCTTCTACAGTGAGTGAAAAAGGAAGTGCTGAACTTGTCATATCTGCAAAGTCAAACATATGATAAAGAAATCAAGCTGGTAAACAGATGTCAACTATAGCGTCACAACAAACTGTAACACCTCGATGTGTTTCTGAACACAGGCGGTATCTTCAAGGTGGGCGAAAGACTCCGCCCCTCTGCCCTCGGCGACTCATTCAAGCATTTAATTGTCATCCCCAAGGAGCATCATGTGACGGAGCTGATAATAGCACACAACCACGAAAGGACAAAGCATCAGGGAAAAGGCTTCACCATTAACGAAATCAGATCCAATGACTGTTGGATTTCTGAAATGAGCGGAGCAGTTACGTCATATATTCGCCAGTGTGTGACTTGTTGCAGACACAGGAGACCTTCAGAGTCCTCGCCACCCTTCACATATTATGGTATGCACTGCTTCGGTCCTTTTGTCACTACAGAGAGAAGAAAACAGCATAAATGATACGGCCTACTCTTTAGTAGACACTTAACCCCAAATTGCTCCCGTAGAATGTTAGTTAGTCCTGAGGGGCATGTAACACCTTGCATGGTAGCTCCTATCAGTGTATGAATGGGTGTATGATGACATGTAGTGTTAAATAATAATACATTTCATTTATATAGCGCTTTTCAAAATTCTCAGACACCCTCCTGTTGTGTTCGGGTCAAATCTGACCGATTTACAACTTTAATCAATCATAAATATTGTGTTTTACATCTGATTGCCTCAAGGCCTCATGATATCCTCCACACTAGGCATTTGAACATATCAAATTGCTGATCACCACTTTCATTGAATTTTTAGTGATTTAATCAACTTTGACCGGTGTTCCCGGTCAAAAGTGATCGCCATACGAAATTAATGGGAAACACTAGATTTGTCACGGGGTGTGGTGGAGGACTCAAATGCAGACATGCCCAGAAGTAGAGTGAAACAGGTCTTTAATGAACCAGGAAAACAACAGGAATCTTACATGGAAAACAGCAGGGAAACCAAGTACGAGATGAGAGACGAGGGTAGAACTCTGGCAGGACGAGGCAAACGGGCGGGCAGACATGACAATGATCTGGCAAAGAGTGACTGAGAGGCAATAGTTTTATATAGTGGCTTGAACAGGTGAGGGGAGGTGTGCTGATGAGGAGGGAGTGCTTGATTAGTGATCAGAGGAAGGTGAAGGGAGCTGGTGATGAGGGAGTGGCTGATAGAGTGAGGAGGGTGTGGAGCTACACACAGACACACACAGACACAGAACACAGAAGGCAAAGCCTAATCGTGACAAGATTATGTCCAATCATCAGATTGAAAACAGCCCCATACACACACACACACACACACACACATACACACACAGACCTGTGTGAACACCTGTTCACAGCCCCATATATAAAGTTGTACACATTTCAAACTTCAAACAAAAAATCAGGTGTTTGTTATGGGAACCCATCTCTGTACCGCTCTTCTGTGCCCATCCCCATGGTGATGATGAATGTTTTTTGTGTTAATGTAAGAGCAGTTAAAACAGACCGGTCAAATTTGACCGGGAACACTGAAGTAAGGGGGGAGAAACGAACACGACAGGAAGAGCTTTGAGTGGTCAGATGACTAGAAAAGCGCTGTACAAGTACAGTCCATTTACCATTTAACATCATGTGTAACAGATATGCTTTTGCTGTTGTAAATTGTTAACATGTTAACATGACCTGTTGCCTATGATGTAATGAATTTGCAAAACGGATGTTTGCAATTTGCTGTTATTATCATCGCTGTTATTTTTTTTATTATTGTGCGACTTATTTGATTTTGTGCTTGATTTTAATTGTCAAAGGGGTTTGTTTTACTGTTTTTAACTGAAAAAGTCGAGAGAGTTGTGTTCAAGTAATTTCAGAAGAAATGGATTCTCTGTTTGTCTTTGTGCAGATTTATTAAAACCTAAACCCTCAAAAAAAGTTTTTTCAACTTTGGGCTGAAACTCTTCATGATCTTTTTGTCATCTTTTGCAATTGGAAGGTCAGAACAGGTAGTATCCATGGTTTGGCTAATGGTGTAGCACCAGCTTATGAAAGAAGTGAGCAGTTGTGTTGTGGTGAGATTTTACACGCAGATGCATTGCAGGAGCAACTAAAAGAGTCAACTAAAATATATGTGTTATGTTTAAAGTTTATAATAAGACGATGAATATCTTTTGTTTTCTGATGTCATACATTGTGCTGCAACTTGGCCTGCTTTAAATCTTGATCAGAAATTCCTTCAACTCTGACTATTGGTAAAACAGTAAATATGATTAATGTAGTAAGATGCCAGCCAGTGTGCAAAGGCTCACTGCGAGCGATGTTAATTTATAATTTCTATAAACTCATTACTGTTTTTTGTGCTTATGCTCTATCAGTTTACAGTAACAAAATGTTAAAACTTATTTTGGTAGTTTGATGTGTATTTCTGTTTGTTTTAGAGAAGGAAAAGCACAAGGTGGCTGAATGGACTTGTCTTTAATATGGAGGGGTCTAAAAACTATATTATTACTTACTAAATATTGACCTCCCACCTCCTTCCCTTCAGTGATACTAGTATGTTTTTATACTTTTCTAAATTTAATAGAAATCAAATTCTTTGTGTTTTCTTCTGTGTAAATGTGTATTTTGTGCTGCTGCAGTCTACAGTCAGGCAGAAAGCTGTAAGATATGGAACTTGAGATGACCATATCAGGCACACGTGGCCAGGGACAATCTCAGCTGGGAGATGCCTAATGGAGAATGCTAAAGGGTCTTCAGTCCAAAACCGAAGCCCACGGCACAGCGAGCCGTCACAACTCTGCTACTGTTCCAGCTACTTACACACCACCTGTCAGCGCAGGACCACCAGCTACAAAGAGAAAAGGCTGGTCTCACTCTGAGATGCCATATTGACTAGTTTTGGATTTGAAAATGTCTAAAATGTAATTGTAAAGGATTTTTTACACATTTTTGGAAATATGTTGATATGCTTTTTTTGGCCAAGATGTAGGTGGAATTACAGAAGGTTAGCTCATCTATATCTTGTTATATCTCATTTGTTTAATCTGTACAAAAACTAAAGTGTAAAAATTACAAGTTGTGGTTTTGCGGTGGGTTTCCTACTGGACTAATTCTTGGACGGGCAGAGTCACTCCCTAATGCCTGGCACCGTCACAGTGACGACAAGATTCCAGGAAGTTACTGTGCCAAGAGATAGTCTGGAACATAAGCCCCTGAAAAACCCCAGCGAGACATTTTTACACTTACCTTTTTGCATGGATCAAACATTTTTTGTGAGGATTACCTTTGGGCCAGACACAGGCTCTGTGTTTCCCTGTTTCCAATCTTTGTGCTAAGCTAAGCTGCTGGCAGTAGCTTCCCACTTATCGTACAGACATGAGTGAAACACCTGTTGTGCCTTTGGTTGGCTCCTCATCAGATTTGAACTTCATGGATGAAGATTCTGAATGAGGAGAAGGAGGTCTCTTTGTCGCCTGTGAACTCGTGGAGGGTGAAGCAGGTTTGCTGAGTGTGGATACTTGGACATATGAGCTGGTAGCCACAGACACCGATTCCTGTAGATAACAAAACAACATGTTTTTTGCTTTTGTTTTAGCATGGGCTTGTTGGTGCAATTAGTTTTGATGTACATCTTACCACGAGTACTAGACATGTTAAAGGAATAGTTTTGGGGAATACACTTTTTTGCGAAGTGTTACATGAGTAGATTGTCAGTAGGAGTCCGTCTCAGAGTGAGACACCCTGAACTCCTACGCATGGGTCACCAACCAAGAAAGTCAAAATGGACCTGATATGCAAACCTTTCCTTGAAAGTTGACATACACTGTTAAACTGCTTGTAGTGTGAAGAGACCAATTTGCTGCGATGTCCCACTGTTTAGTTAAAAATGCTGATCTAAATATTTTCATGTTTAGTGACTTATCTCTCTGTCTGCACACTGTCAAGCTGTCTGACTTGGCTCTCGGCCTCACCAACCTGCTACAGTTGTGAAATGTCAAAATTCAACTCATCAGGTACAGCAGAGAATTACGAATAGCAACTCCTCCTTAGTTCCCTCTGTCAATATTCTTCTCCTTCCTACCTTGTCATGTGCCCCATGTGACAGACCTCCTCACATACAGTATTCATGCTGTTTCATAAAAAGCCTTTTGTACGGCATAGAGCTTGATGAATGTCATATGCTTTCACCACAAGAGGGCAATAAAGCCTTTATGCTGGCCTCTTCCTCAACCATAGCAAAGGATTGGGTACACACTCACACACAGTTCAAAGACTCATCACTTGGTGACAGCAAAAGCTGATGCATATTAGAGTTAAGGGAGCATCTTTGCCTTCTGGAATCTTTTTATAAATGGTCGGGTCATCGGAAAGAAATAACGATTTGTAACACTTGCATTTTTCAGCTTAATGTGTTGATTTGCAGAGAAATGAATAGTGAGTTGTTGATTAATAATTGTGTGATGCATTTGTGAGAATGTTCTATCATGCTGTCCTTTAAAAACATATTTCTTTTTGTGCTGTTGTTTGATCATTTTCCTGGAAGCGCTATACCGAGGATATTTTGTCAGTTGACCTCTGGGAGCTCTTTGCAGCGTGGCTCTTTTAAGTCATCTGCTGTCTTTGATTTACTGTAATTAATGACAAGGAGAAACAAACATCACTTCATTTTGAATGGTAAATGTTTTTAGGCCTTTCCGGATGATGAGAATAAAAGCAAGTTTACACTCAATGTAATGGCATGAAATACCTGCATTGTAGTGCAGACACCAAGATGGACCTCATGCTTTAAGTGTCTAAATCCTACTTCTACATCCTTCAATCCTCCATAACATAAGTAAAAAACATCCTCAAAAGAAAATGTGATTTTTCTCTAAACCAAATGGAGCACTGACATTTAGTTGTCCCATGATGCAGCGACTCACCACTTAATGACATGAAATGGGCATAAGACTTGCAGCTGGGCCGTCAGAGTTTTACTGATATTGTGTAATGGTCTATGGGTGCTGGAGGGAGAACTGGTATTAGATAGTTGGGTTGACCACTTCTTGACCTTTGATGTATCTACTGTACAGTAATTTGACTTAAAAAAAATAAAATGAGAGCTTTCACTTGACCTTCACCCTTGATGGATTGATGAATATTATATGACTTGTAATCATTCACATTTTGAACTGATCAACAACGGTTGAGATTTGTAGCAACATACTACAAGCTTGCTTCTATTGTCTTTATTGTTTTTGTTGAAATACAGTATGTATAATTAGTTGGGGGGGATTTGTGCCAGACGAAACACCCAGTTAGTCAGCCATAGGGAACAGACACATAACATGTGGCCTAGTTAAGGGTTTTCTGTTGTTTGCATCCCAATCCGGTCAAAATTTCCCAAGATGTAGCTTGTAAGAGCCTGTATGTTGTTGCTTAGGAACAGTTTTCCCTGTGTCCCCAGTAGGTGGTCTCTTTATGAATATCATTACATATACCCATTCAGGAGAGGCAAGACATCTTTATCCCTTGTAGACCGTGTTTATCACTACTCCTAAATGTGTTGCTCACTGTGGTCCTACACCTTTATGTATTCACTGATAGATGCAGCTATGATGCTGATGTAAAGGAGAAGCTGAATATGGAGACATTTTTAAATAGTTATCTAATGGGCTAAATGTTCATATCAAAAGCGAGCCTATTTTCTTACACAGCAGTAACGGCGTACTTACATGTATCTCTAATTAATCATGGACAACATTAGGACTTCATCCAGAGGTGTATCCACAGGAGGTCCGGTCTGGGGTATGGGGCTCCCCTATAGTTGAGGCCCCTCGCACTCCTGCCGCGTGCACTCTGTGTAAAGCAGAGGCTCAGGGCATGGCCCCCTGTCTTCCTGCTGGGCCTCCATCTGCTGTGGAGGTGGTTAGGTCCCCGGATTGATGGCAAGACAATGAGTTTATGACATGCGTCGTCGTGAGTGACAGAGGGTCTTGTCCCTACTGGGGCTCCCGACGACCACGGATCTCACATTTGCTGCCGGCACTATGCCAAGGCTAATGGGAGGAGTGATCCTCCTGCTGTGGAATGGGACTTGTAGTTTACAGCTGGCTGGTAATTCAGGACAAGGAGCAAATCTTTCACTGCTTCTGTCTTAAGACTCTTTTGTGGCACGTTAGCTAGCCTTTCACTATGTGGCTCGATCTAAGAGAACAATAATCTATGGTAAAAGTATGTGCGGGCATCCATAGAAAGCTAGCCTTCTATGCTGACTTCTGACTTGTAGTGTTGATACTTGCTCTGCTGCCAGTGAGCTGCATTACTCTTTCTCTTTGGAGAGATTTTACGAAGCCTTCTAAACTGGTCTCTGAAGTTCCCCAGTTGACCCAGCAGCACTCCTTTCACACACCTGTCAACATGCTGTTTCTTTCCAGTTTGGTGGGTCCAAGTTAAAAAGAAATCGCTTCCTTCATCTCCCACTCCTCTCCTTCTTGCCCAAAACAGGATGATAAAAGCTAGACTTTCCCATCTGAGAAACTGCAACAATGCTACTGTGCCTTCAAAGGGGAAGATGCCACATTGTGAGATGACAGGGTATTGATATGAAAGTGTTGTCTCCTTCCTGGGTAAGATCAGAAGAGGCCGGTAGATGTGTGCTGTTATGTTGCTCTGACTGATCTGACCAGCGTGGTGGAGTAGAGGTGTCATGGCGGACAGACTTACTGGGTTGTGTGTCTGTGTCCGTTTGGAAAGGATTTTTTATTTTTGCATTTGACTTTACTGATTATCAGATAGTATATGGTGCTACAAATTACTGGAAACTTTTTTGAAACTTTACTTATCAAGGTCATTATAAAATACTGGGCCTACAGTCAATACTGAGAATGAAGATTTTGTATTTGGTGCACATGTTTTTGTTTGTAGTACATGTACATGCATAAGCTAGAAATAGCGGATCTCTACCAACATACAATTTGTATGGCAGCCAAGGGTAACCTTTTGAGGGGAAGGGTGTTGGTGCTACTTGATGAACATCACCAACCATTGTTTTCATTTGTCTTTTCATTTTATTTGACTGTATGTTTATTGTTGTTTTTCTTTCATTGTTTTTTTCTGGGCTGTCACCATGTAGTCTGAACCCTGCATTAGTGTTTATTCTGCATTGTATTAACTGTAACTGTGGCAACAGTAAATAAGGAGTTCATTTGCAAAAAATGAATGAACCAAAATGAATACGATTGCATTTACTTAAGTTCACAAAACAACATGAAAAAATGTCCGCCTCGTGGTTGTATGCCTCTGCCAATCAGTCATGATGCAGTTTACATCCATGTCTGTCCAAACTGTCATCAATTCATAATTTATTAGATATTGGTGTCAAATTGTGATAATTAGCTTATGAATTATTGATTCATGGCCCCAAATGTGTTGTGTGAGGTCACAGTGACCTTTGATCACAAAAATCGAATCGTTTAAGTGAATGTTTGCGAAAAATTGAAGAAATTGGCTCAACGTGTCTCTTATCGCCGGACAGACGTGAGGTCACAGTGACCTTTTGACCATCATATTATAATCAGTTTATTCTTGAGTGGATGTTTGTGTGAAATTGAAGTATTTAGCTCAACCTGTTCCTGTTCACGAGAATGGACCGGATGGACAGACAACCCGGCCGCAGCATTAAAAGTAAAAGAGTTATTCATTTTTGCAAAAAACATTCAACACATGTATTGTACATTGTCTGGATTGATGCATATTATATTAATTTTAATAATAATGTAACATTTTGAACAGATTGACAACCTTTTGATTTAGCAACACACCACAAGCTTGCTACTGTCTTTATTGTTTTCTGTTTGACAGAGACACCCAGATACTCATACTACTATGTTGTGCCATAGGGAGCATGGCACAACATGCAGCTTTAGGGTTTCTCTTCTTACTCCAATGCTTCAAATATGTATTGTGCACTGTGTAAATCAATTGTAAACTGTGAATGTTCTGTCATTTTGTTGTATTATTTGAGCTGGTCAGGAGTTGATTTGAGGAGTGATGTCAGAGGATGTCATTGTCCTTGATTGAAAACTTGATGAAATGAATCCCACTTTTAAATAGAGCTTGATAAATATGTGACTTCATCCTCAAACCTTTGAATACGGGTGGTTTAGATTTAGGTAAAACCAGATTTTGTACACACATATGCAGATTTGATGGAACCTTGATGATGTCAGCGTAATTCAGTTACTTTCAATGTCACCACAAACTTGCATGGGATTATAAATTATTAACCTAACAGACTTCATGAAAGCAACAAAGCAACAAAAAAAGAAAAAAAGCTGACAACAGCTGATTAAGGTGAATAAATGCTTTTTCTCGTTTCTAATCTTGTATGGAAACTTGAATTAGTTCCTTGTCTGCAGTACAGGTTCTGATTACAGTGGATCCTGGACTATTGTGTCTCTCAGTTTTGCAAATAAGAAGTACTACTTCTGCACCTCCCACAAAGGTGGTCCCTATACACTGATTTTGCCGAGCCCACAAAGTATCCAGAAATATACAAGAAAGGAAGAGTGAAGGAAACTAATGGAGCTCATCAGGACTGTTAGAGAGTAACAGAACATAAATCAATGAGCATGATGAGCTTAGTGATTCTGACTGAGTTTAAATGTAGTGTATTTGTAAAATGTAACTTGAGTTCATAAAAGATTGTCACTGGCATTGAAGAGACATAAACATTTTTAATATTCAGTTTGACCTGATGTTCAGATTATTCAGAGAAATATTCCCTAAAACCATCATATGACTTTAAATGCAGTTATGTTCATGATCAAAAAAGTGACGTTTTCATTTACAGTTGTAAATCACTCTCACTTGTTTTCTTTCTGGAGAAAATCATCTACTGTGTAGCTCACTGCACGGTGTGGTGACTAGCACTGTCGTCTCACAGCCCGGGTTCGATACCCGGGCCTTCCCTGTGCCGGTTCACTCCGGGTTCTCTGACATGCAGCTTAGGTTAATTGATTAATCTATATTGCCTGTAAGTGTGAATCTATCTGGGATAGCGCGGCGAGCCTTTGCCCAATGTCAGCTACCATAGGCTCCAAATTAAAGATAATGGATGGGTGGATAGTCACTTCCAACCAAGCATGTTGTCAAGTTTTCTTTCTGCTCACTGTTGTTTTTTCCAGCTAACTTTGCCTCCCTGCACGTTAAAAACAAAGCCAGCCAAGTTAGCAGCAGCCACAAATGAATCTGCATCTGGAGTTGAAGTCAGGCACTCAAGTGTGTAAGTAGAAAACGTTAAGCTCAGGGCAAAACACAGAAATGCTCCCAATTTAAAAGCAACCTAAAGGATGTAACTGAGGCCTACGGACACCATAAGTACAACATGGAAGACCACCTGTTCCTGGATGGCATCCTGCCACTGCTCTCCATCTGCCTGCTGTGGAGGCTTGCTACCCACTGATGACGAATTAGAAAGTCATTATGGAACACAAATAGCAGGATGGCCCAGTCGCACGCAACCAACTCCAGACAAAATTTTACGTCTTCATTTATCGACTCAAGGGGACAAAACTAACTTTTTTTGCTCGTTATTAATAATATTTACATTTAAAATATAGAATATTTTTGTTGGTTAATTGTCTTTCATTGCATTCTACCATTGAACTAATCCTCTTCAATGCAAACACCTTAAAAAAATAAAACCGTACAAGGAAAATGTATTAGTTGTTTTGTTTGTTCATTGAAAGGTCAGCTTGAATTCATATTGGTTACAAAAAAAATCACAGCCAAATAATTCTTCTGTGTCCATTGGTTTGCACAATAACCAGTACAGATAGCTGCTTGAAATCTGTTTTATCTAAACACACATGACCAACTTTCTCCACTACATACCTCCAGGATCTCACATGAAGGCAGAAGCAACAAAGATGTATCCATATCCCAGCAAGAGGGTCCTAGATACTCACGATACAGGGCTGAATTCAATAACGCTGTCAAATGAGAACAAGACTGTGTCACATACATCACATACAATGCACTCCATATTCAATATGTGTACAATCGTTGAACATACTTTTCAGAATCAGAATCAGCTTTAATGGCCATGTACGTGTACTCATGCAAGGAATTTGACTCTGGTTTTTCATTGCTCTCCACATACATACACAGAAATTACAAATAAACAGGAAAAAATGTGAATATATAAAAAAAAATTAAAAAAAGTAGAACAGATGTAAGCATAAACATTTAACGACAATGTACAATATAAATATAAATACATATCCAAAAAGTATGTATATATATATATATATATATATATATATATATATATATATATATATGAACATGAGTATGGTGAGGGGGGCAGTGTTGGGGGGCTCCTCCTGAAGTCTAGTCATCTCCACAGTTTTAAGCTTGTTCAGCTCCAGGTTGTTCTGACCACACCAGAGGACCAGCTGTTCAACCTCCCGTCTTCTGTGTAAATATACAGTCAAATGTATCGTTTCGGACGTACTGAATTGTATGTAATTGCCACGCCGCTTCCTAAGAGACTCCGTGCTGGTTGGAGATGCAAAACCATAGTAAGCCGTACCAACTTCATGTGACCAAATAAAGCAAATGATTTGTGAGTCTGTACCAATTTAAAAACATGTCGTGCCAAAGGGGTAAATGGACTTGCATTTGTATAGCGCCTTTCAAGTCTTCCGACCAATCAAAGTGCTTCACACTGCATGTCATTGGCTCTACCTCTGATACATGTGTATGTGTATAACTACTCATCGTCTTAGCTTAGCCTGTTACCATGCGGGTATATTGTGGTGGGAAAAAAACGTTTCAATAGTACCGAGTGAGTCCTATAATACTGAATACTGAAACAAGAAACATTGAGGAAAGAAGTTTGTCTTTAAAGTATTTATTCTCTGACCAGAAGGCTTTCATTGTCATACAGACTGCAGCACAGTCTGCAGAGGAATCAGCAAAGACTCCAGTTTCGGAGATGCTTATAAGCATCTCAGCACACAGGGTGGGGGAACATCAGGTATTTACATTATAACAATTGATCAGCAGTTTCAAGCTCCCCATTGACCCCTCCAGTCATCCCCTTCCTCTTCTGAGCCTTGTCCCACAAAGAGATGTGTCTTTATTACCCGTGATTACCCCTGGGAACATTCTCTGGTTAAACTGCACCCCCATTGAGTTACTCCCTCTTATCAAAGCAAAGACAGAGATAACCCATATGGTCCTGTTACCACTCTCTTAGGTACACAATCATATGTCACATATAGTTTCTTAGTGAGTAAGGCACATAAACTAAGTCACAGCAGAAATGTACTAGCACAGGGAAAATTCTCTATCACAATATCTGGCCTTAGTTTGGCATGTTAGCAGCTAACGTTCCTGATTAACACTAAACACAATGGATGTCATTTGTTTTGCAGGTATTTAGTAATAAAGTATTAGACAAATTGAAATTCTGATGTGGGATAGCACTAGATGATGATAAGTCAGTGGGTTACCAAACTCAACGTGAAGTACCAAGTTTCATGGCCAGAAATCCAATAGTTGTCACACCCACCCCTCCAAATTAGCACCATACTGTTACCATATTTTCTGTCTTAGTCTTATGAATGTCTATGTGAAAGTTTCCACAATGGTATGGGCTTTCCTGCCTTTGTCATGAGGCCTAGGGTCTTCATGTTCATCTTACTAACACTCGCTCTCTCCTAGAAATGCAAGTCACATGATATCATCAGCATGCACTTCTTTAGAAATCACACGCTAAGGCCACAGTGGGGTAGTGAGTCACTTGATCCAGTTCAAGTAAACTCAACATACAGTTTATATTTTTCACGTTTTGGTTTACCTTGTTGTTTTTGGCTAGGGTTCTCTTGGTATCAAAACTTGCTTAATTTTGCTACTTCAAGGACCTTAACAGACCACTTTGGTAGAGGATATTTTGACATGTAGTATCAGGAAAAGCAAAGATGCAATTGATAACATTAAAATGCTTGCATTCCATTCAGGTGAGCTAGTTCCAGGGTCCTGGTCTTGTGCATATAGCACACAGGCATGGCTCACTGGGACATGCGATGACGCCATTTTTTTCCAAATGGGTTTCATCCATGCTTTTCCTGCTATGACAAGGGAAAATGTCTGCAGTGAAAAAGGTCTATTGCATCCGTGAACTGTGTGTCACAGCCAAAGCTGCTGCTGTCGTTGACCATGTTGGGTTGTGTTGGGTTGTTAATGAGTGAGACAGATCAGTGGGCCAAACTACAGTCACTCACTTCCCATTGTGTTCAGAACACCAGCATGGACATGTCGCTTTCACCTCACACATTATCTTTCTCAATGCCCCCACCTTCAACTCACCTGCACACTTCACAGTTTGAAAAGCTCTGGTCTGGACAAACAATGATGCTGTGCTATAATTCATTAATTTAATGACCAGTTTGGGCAAGATATCAATATGACATGCCATCTGTCTCGTGCTCACGGGTCACACAAGTGCTTGTGGTACCTAATTAAAGGCTTCAAATGAAGTTGCAAATGAAGTTTTTCAGTTATCTCCACAGCTGGCAAAGCAGGCAGCGCTGACTCTAGAGGTTCAACTGAAGGGCAACAAGGCCTGGGGTTTCCAGTGACAAGTTAGGAATAAGCAACTCTAATGTCTCCAAACGTTTTGCCTGGAGCTGGATGGATCTGTCCCTGGTGTGATGGTTGGGACAAATAGCTGAAGATAGTTGCTGGGAATGGAGGAAGAAAAGTGCAAAAAAGAACTGGGTATGGTGTTAGATAGGATTTGGAGATGGGAAGAAGTTGCCAGTTCTACTGTCTGGAACAACTGTTAAAATGTGATGCACAATTTCAGCCTATAAATAGCACTTAAAGGGAGATCCTTTATGAGACTTTAATTCATGTAATATGTATTATTCTGTTATGTATATCCAAGTGATTTTGGACATCCAACACACACAAACACAGCCTGCCTACAATGGAAATCCAGCATCAAGTCTTGAATTGATAATTGAGGTGGTTCCAGGATCGGTTTCAGTTTGACTTCATAACAGTTGTCACAACTCTTTGCTGTTCATCTTAACTTTAATCAGAGCATATAATTCATATTTTCAGATGGGTTTTCCATTTAACTCTTCCAGTGGAGCATCTCCGTTTAAAGCTGCACTAATCAATATTTTCACATCAGCAATGAGCCAAATAACTATGTGTAATGTGAAAAGGGCTGATTGTGACAAGCCACAGAGAATTATCACCTAAAGCTGAACTCCTCCAGTCATGTCTACATATGCAGCTTTAAAGCTGGGGCTTTAGACCTCACTGTCGGGGCAAGACAGAGGCTCAGTAGATCAGTGTTGGTATCTGTGATTCATATTACATTACATTACAGTCATTTAGCAGACACTTTTATCCAAAGTGACTTGCAATTCAGATTCTATCACATTTCTACACTATAGGCACAGCTACTGGAGCAATTTTGGGGTTAGGTGTCTTGCTCAAGGGCACATCGACATGCGACTAGCAGAGCCGGAGATCGAACCGCCGACCCTCTGATTGAGGGATGGCCCTGCTTCCCACATAGCCACAGTCGCCCCTCATATGAACATCATGTCCAGTAACTTCAAATGACTGTGTCTGACCACTACATGATGAATGTCTGTTTCACTGAGGCCCTCGAATGCATCAAGTGCATTAAAGTGCAATTCGGGCCCCACTGCTTGAGAGGTCAAGGCATATGGGAATCTGACAGATATCATGAACACGGCTATAACTCCTATCTTTTACTCTTAAATTCTGCCGCCATAATGCATTGTACTTTGAGAGTTACCCCAAGGCTCACTAGCCGCCTGAGTCATTGACACACCAGTGAGTCTGACTGCACAGTCAATTACCCATCTACCTTTCATGGACCAGGAGTAGAAGACAGGGATTGAGTTCATCCATGCATTCAACCTCCGCCAGCTATGCCTCCACCGGAGGTGAAGCCCATATGAAGATGGGAGAGACAAGAGGATACTGGGTTAGTTTATTCTATGTAGAGAATAAAGGTTAATAACAGTCCTTTCCTGCGTCATATTTGACATGACCAGTCATCGCAGTAATTACAATCATTACACTCCAAAGGATGTCTAGTTATCCCTCTTAAACACAGGCCGCACAAAGGAAATCAATTATTCAATCAGAGCTCTCCCATTCATCCCTGCCTGAGTTCACTTAATTTTGGGCCTGGGTGAATCTGCCGCAAATAAACCCCACGACCGGAGAAGAAAAGACGAACAGGCCCCTAATTTGTACCCTTTCAGACGGTCAATCACTTTTCAAAGGAATGCAAGCTTATTCTGACAATCAGGCCGACGTGAATGGGAATGGGTTTCATCTGCTACTTTGCATAAGTTATCTAGTGATAAAGAGGGCAGAAGAGGACAGGGGGGGGGCTTTCTGTCGACAAGTGTAGCCAGTGGCCCTCTTTGCCGCTACTCTCAGCCCCCTCTCTCCTTTCTCTCATCCCCCTTTCACCTCATCTCTCACCCATCCGCCGTGCCTCATCTTGCCCGTGCCCACTAGGATTGGCAGCATGTAATTTAAAAGCATGGGCACAAAGACCAAATGCCAAGCCCATAATGAAAGCTGGATGAGTTCTGATTTGAATGGGCTTCTCTGCTCAGGGCCCAAGGCCTGTAATTAAGATCACTGGGACAAAGGCAAGGAGACAGTCTCACAATACAGTCGGGACCTGGCGGAAGAAGAGGGAACGAAAACATCAGCTCCCTGCCAAAAATGAAGTCTTTTTTTTTTAATGGACACTTCAGTTACAAGAAGCGAAAAAAGTTAAAGTGAGGAACACATGGTGACAAATACTGTTCTATGTTGTTTCTTTCCTGTGATAATATGATGAATTTACTTTTGGCAGGGGTGTCCACTCATTAAAATGACAACTTGGACGCGTAGTAGAAATTAGTCTGGGCTAACTTTCAAGGATCCACCACAGTACATGCATCTCTTTGATTGCTTATGGAGTGTGACACGTTGCAAAGAGCAGCTTAACTTCAGAGAGAATTACTATTACCAAGCACTGACTCCATCAGCATCCCTGTAGGGGTATTTGATCAATCTGAATGATGAAAAGACAACGCTAGGCCTTCATATCTGGATAGAGGGCTGGAAGTCTCGTCCTCCATATCCATGCACCCTCCATCACTCTCTCCCGAGCGTTTTTTGTTCCAGAGAACACACTCTAGCTCCTCGTGCTCTGGGTGGTTGTGTGTTCAGACCTTTTTCCGTTTAATTAGATTTGTTAAAACAATTTTTGGAGTGCTTTATTCGGTAAAAGCTCTCAGGGGTTAATATCCGCAGAACACTTCTGTTCAGCTTCTTTTCACCAATGGAGCATAAATTATTTAAATTATTCAGAATTGTGCGACCTTTTATCTCACCCCCTTTGAAGGCAGCAAATTAAAAATGCAAATGGACTAACTAATTAATATGCAAATGAATTCATTCCCAGTTAACAATTAGCAATTAAACCTGCAGTGTCTAGAAAGAGCACTGACAAAATTAGCAACTTATTTTTTCATTTGTAAAATAGTCAGTCCGAAAAAAATTGATTGACGAAATGACTTTTACTGACAACCACCTGCCTCGATATAAACAAATAGGATGTCTTGTTGGAGACAGAGAAATCTGAGGAGAGTCACAAACAACGGAATTGTTATAATATGTCATTTTGTCGTGGTTTGGTTGCAAGACTTGTATATTTCATAACTCAATCAAACCTTAATTGAAACATGAAAATCTGCGACGGATTCTCTATGTGTGTGAGGGATTTATTTAAAGACAAACCACAGCCAAAAAGTAAGGCAGACTGAGTTAACACATTGCATAATACAAATTAATAGCAGCTCTTTGCTTTTTTATAGTCAGATATCCAGAACAGAAAAAGACCAGCAGGAAACCATAAAACACCAAGAGCTGTCAAGCAGTTTCCTATTTCCTTCAACACGCTCAAATGCAATCTTACACTTGATACTATTTCCTATATTACACCTTATGATACCTAATGTTACAAACTCGACATCAATCATGCATGCCAAGCCCAGACTGTCTCTCCAGTGTCTGAATTTAACCACATCCAGATCCTTTGATGTGATAGTGGGAAGGTGCGGGAGCAAGGCATGAACTGCACCTCCTTGTAAAGGTTATCTGTGATACACAGACCCGGGGGCAACTGCCTCATGCAGAGTTCACGCATTCAGCCGAGAACATACAAAGTGATGTATGTGTGGAGATCACTGTCAGCTGTGGAGCTGTGACAATAGAGGTCAGTCAGTCAGTCAATCAGGGAAATAGGAAGCGAGGGGGGAGAGGGAACAAGAGGATTTTTTTTTTTACATCATTTTTATGAACATCCCCAGCTAATATACTTATAATCCCTATCAGTGTTCAACTTGATCTCTTGTCAGCCCCCAACTTCTGCCAGAGGGCTCAGCAACACTATCATCACTTTTCGACAAATGTTCAGTGATTGCCGTGCCTTTAAACATGATCCTTGTGTTTCATTAACTTGCATTAAGTGCCCACCTCCCCCGACACTTGGATATATTACTAGAGAAGGTTTATATTTTATTTATCGCACTTTAATATTGTTTTTGAATATTTGCGGTGCCTTTACGCCTGGCTTGCAGTCACGTTATGCTCTTTAATTTCTCTTCGGGATTGATTTTCTATCGCTAGGAGTGACGTTTGATTAAAAGCATTTTCTTGCATAAAAATGTAAACGAACATGAAGTTATTTTCCAGGCCACAGCTGTTTGCTACAATATCTTTGGATTACGCACTTATTTTTATTTACCGTAGGGGTAACACTTTATAATAACTACACGCTATGAAACATTAGTTAAGTATGAGTAAACACTTAATTCATCCTTTATATAGCATTGTTCCTACATTAACACTCATTAGTATACAATTTATAACAACAGTTATACATGTTTTATTATTGATTAATAAGCTCGTATATTATGTGTTTCATGATTGTGTTTTCATACTTTATAAATGATGGATTCCCCCATCCCGCAAGTATTATATATATTACAAACCAGTTATTAAGGAGTTGTAGGTGATTAATAACATAATTTATAAATTGTGAGTAAATGATTAAGAACTTATTTAGATGTACAATAGTCATGTATTTATATATATAATGATTTAGATATGCACTAATGGTTAGGGACTATGTTAATATATGCTGTATAAATGCATATTAATACTGCAATTCATGATTAATTAAGGTAGTTACTAGTCATTAGTAAAGTGTTTTGTGTGACCTCATCTAAAGTGAGGATGTATGCCTTATAAAGCATTTATAAATGACATTGAAAGGCCATCAGTGCCTCAAAACCCACAAAAGTATGTTATCTTCTCAACAGAAAAGGCAAATAGACACAACACAAAGTGATCAAGAACATATCAATATTTATTACAAGATGCAAACAATGTACTCGTAAATACACAAGTTACCTCTCAGGCATTCATTCATGTAACAAACAAAGACATTCTCCTTCAGGAGAACACGGCTGGATACAAAACATTTGTAAATGTACAACTGGAGCTAACCAGGAGCTTTGCATATTGGTTTACATTTACTTATCTAATTATTCATTTTAACCAAGCATATTGATGTCCACTGTTCGCACTTTTCTTCAGTTGCATAACCTGATGGTAGCCGGCCGAATCTGCTCATTGTTTGCAATAAGCGAAATGAGAAAGCCCGCTTAATGGCGCACGCTACCGGGTCACCTCCGTTGTAAATAGAGCAATCAAGGAGACATCTGGCTAACTAGCTGTTATATGATAAGGACAATGTTAGATGGCCATTTATCTGTTCATATGAGTGCAGTAAATGTGAACGTTTTATATCCAGCCAATCGATATGCTTGGTTAAAATGAATAATGTGCATATCTAAATCATTATATATATAAATGCATGAATAATGTACATCTAAATAAGTTCTTAATCATTTACTAACACTTTACGAATTGTTATTAATCATCTACAACTCCTTAATAATTGGTCTGCAATATATATAGTACTTAATTTACAAATGGGGAATCCATCATTTATAAAGTATGAAAACATAATCCCGAAACACATAATAGACGAGCTTATTAATCAATAATAAAACATTTATAACTGTTGTTATGAATTGTATACTAATGAGTGTTAATGTAGGAACAATGCTTTATAAATGATGAATTAAGTGTTTACTCATACTTAACTAATGCTTCATAGTGTGTAGTTATTATAAAGTGTTACCTATGTGGGTCTACTCCTTAATTGAATTGTTTCTTGTTTACATTGCAGTCTGAGAAAGATCATGCACTACTTAAAACCATCACACCTTACTGACCATTTATGCCGATGACACCCTGCAGCTCTTATATATTTGCTGGTTTTCATATACATACTGGTAATATATCAGCAACTGCATAATTACTGCACTCGACACAAGACACTCCACATGCATCTCTTTATCCGCTCGCTCTCGGAATAAATAGAACTAAAACACAAGAAATGCAGCAAAGAGCCTCTTTCAAGCAAATAGGCTGGGGGTGGGGTAGATAATTAATTCTGAGATTAATGTACTGTAGCAGTGGTGTGTTATTAAAACGCTATTTTTAAATTACAGCTCAGAAAGCACCCCCTTGGGATTAAGAGTGTTAGCCACTGATCTCTGCTTAAGTTATGGATGGAAAGGGAGGGGAGGGGGGGGTCTCTATTTTACATGCCCAGGTCCCATCTTATGGCTCATGCTGTGGGCTGACACAAGAATCTTTTTGGTGATTGCTTGCCTCAGTGACTCATGGAAAAGTCTTTGGTTCCTTTATCAATGGAGTTAGAACTTGTGTTTTCAATAAGTAGCCTATTTAACGGGTTTGATAGACGTGGAGTACTGTTGGCTTACAAGTGGCATTTGATTAATGGATCTTGCTGTGTCTATTGTAAAACATTTGTTTCCAGAGCAGGGGAATGTGGGGAGATGTTATCGTAATATGGCTGTTAAAAGGTACACAACTCTTAAAGGAGGATGGCAGTTTCACACAACTTGAGGTTTTGTCCATCTGCTGTACAGTTCCTTTATTTGAGTCTGTTGGTTGATGAGAGTGAAGCAGAACAGTAAAGCTGTGGTTCATAAAACCAAAGTAATAAGCTGAAAGACGCTAAAATGGATAGCTGAAGAACTGAGGGGAACTGCAGTCTGGTAACGATTCTGCATTTGTTCCTACAAGCGACAGAATAGTACATTACAGTCATTTAGCAGACGCTTTTATCCAAAGTGACTTACAATAAGTGTATTCAACATCGGATTTCTAGTCACCTAGTCAACTAGTCACCAGAAGTCATAAGTGCATCTCCTTTCTTCAAGCAAGCATCTAAGAGCATAAACCAGAGCCAACGTACAGTGCAGAATCAAATGAATGCAATAAGTGCCACAAACTAATATGAATACAATAAGTGCAATAAGCTAGTATGAATACAATAGATGCTAAGTAAGTGCTAAGTGGAAGGCTCAGGGTAGGCCTTCTTAGTAATTGAATCCATTGTTAATACAAACACATATTGAATAACGCTACTTTAAAATCTCTGTGGGAGTTCTTGTGTTTCTGGCCCCATCTGACTTTTTATTTTATTTATGTTACCATGTTTTCAGATCTCAGCAGTTAACATGCTGGATTAAAATTGTGGCCAAAATATAAAAATGAGACCAAAGTTGTAATAAACTGAAATTAATAATTGAAAGAGAAATGGATGCAGTCAACAAAGTCCAAGTGAGTTCCTGTTACACCTCTCGCTTACTATTAGGGATAACAACACTTTAATTCATTACAAAAGAAAAGGCTGTGCAATAGGGCCATCTGGAAGAGATGACCACAACATGATAGGGAGAGTATTGGTTGTATATTTGTGTTTTTCAGACCCCATGTTTGTGTGTGTGCAAGTGTTATGTTCTGTTTTTAACATTGGCAGTGAAGGCTTTGCACCTGTGGCTGCTGGCAGACCATTCGCTGTGTTGCAGCTCCGGAGGGACCTTGAAGCCCGTCGCAGTGGGAGAGAGGAGTCTGTCCTGCTAACCGTAATTAGCACAGGCCTGTTGATTCACTGATAATGAGAGGGAGTTCATTAGCGCAACGCTAATTGCTGCCTACTTCACCGTTAGCATCGCCGCCATGCTGCCCCCAAATCCCCCCTGCACTCCAAAAAAGTTTGCCCATCTATCACATTAGAGTTGAAAAAATGTAGACAAATCTGTAACTTTTCAAGAGTGGAAGCAGATGGAAGATCGTGTTTGACAATTTTTTTTGTGTAACAGAGAGAAAGAGAGAAATGAGAGAAAAAAGGGAGAGAATAGTTTGCACTGTGATGAGCAGCAGGAGCCTTGTGCAGGGGGCAGATGCATAGGTAGGAAGGTTCTGTCCATGGACATGATCGAGGTACATAAGCTAATTGCCAGAACAAGCAAACAACAAAAAAAAACACAGCATGCTTGCTGATTCAGCATAAAAACAACCTATCTTGCACCCGCATTATGTAACGACTCTGTCAGGCTATACTACTATACTGCAAAGAGTTTTACTCACAAACTGCAATCATCAGAGTCAAACTTTATACTATGGATTGTGTGCACAAATAATAAATTCATCTAGTAAACATAATAGAAACCCAACTACAAAGTAGAACAAAGACAATAACCACAATAGAAAATGAATGGGTGTGATTACAACTAACAATGATGCAGTTCAGGTGCATAAATCATACAATAACCGAACTTTAAATACAAATTACTTTGCTGCCTTTCAGAGCTTGGTGTGTTCAAATGTTAAAGGCAAGCTATCAGAAAGGAAAAAAAACTTTGTTGAAGACAAACTGGAATTTCAAGTCATTATTTAACTACTGCAGCATGCTAATGAAACACTGTTATGCACAAACACATACTCACACATACTCAGCACTTACCACCGAAGGCCATTGTTCTCCACTGTTTGAAGATCTATCTATGATGTGTCATTGAATTATGTTGTGAATGTTCGTCTGAGGATAGATAACTCTGTGTCTGTATATATATGTTTCTGTATATAAATCTGATTCAAATCAAATGAGTTGTATACCTGGATATCAATACGGTCAACAATGACACCATGTAGAGACAGCTTTAGTTTTTTCATCTCTCATTTGGTCCACCATCTGCATCAGCTGAGCTGGAAAACATCTGGTTTGTGCCATAAAGTAATCTCTTAAAGTAATAAAGCAGATTTCTCACAATGGCAGTAGCACAATTTATTTGAAGCTGCTGTAATTATTATACTTTATTTACCAATAGATCAAATTACTTTATGTAATATGAAAATAACTATATGTAATATGAAAGTTGTCACTGTGTTGAACCTGTATTTTTACTGTTTTGATTCACGCTCACTCTTCTCACTAATCTTGTTTCCAAACAGCAGCTGTTTTCAGCAAAATATTACTAAGAAATCCTCTACCTCTCGAGCCCAGCACCAAATGACAGACAAAAGAAGAAGTTAGCTACAGTAGCTGGTGAACAACACGGTTAACATTGTAACACATGGTTAACGTTGTAAAACAGTGGCAGTTAGTGACAAAAGTACTGTTAGGGTTGGAATAAAATCATGGTTTGGCTTCAAATAAGTGTGTTTTTAAAGTAAGGTTAGCAACACACGGAACTTCAATGACTCAGTGTCGTGGCGTCACGGGACGACTTCAGTAAAAAATCACTCAACTTTTGGTTTCACACGGGACACAAACGCTGGAGTAAAAGTCCTGTGTTTGTTTGATCCATCCACCACCACTCCTGCCCACCATCAGCGAACTTCTTTCCTCTTAATAGTGTGTCTTCTGCTCTGAGCGTCTAGTAATGATCGCAATGGGTTCCATTGAGGTTTGGTGGAAGCCTGGTGCGTCTCATTCAGACACTAATGGGTGCCTTGTGTGTCGGTATGACCAAACGTTAGTATTTGTCGCCCTGAGTGAGACCAGGCTGCTTTGCAACAAGACAACTTCTGTGTTTTTCAAAGTTGTAGTTTTAAAACAAGTATCAATGTTAAAGTAGGAAGCATTCAAGTTAGAAAGCATTTATACACAGGTTAGGTTTTTACCAGCTGCTAATGTCTTAAGCTTAAACAGATCCTTTGTAATATTAAAAATCACTACATTGCTTTGTAAAGAAAAGATGGATGAATTTCTCTCACTGAAAACTTTCCTCCTAATTGTTGTGAAGCTTTAATCACTGATGCAGCCTGCAGCTTACGGTCCCCAGAGAGCACTTCATATGCAACCTGGATTGATGGAGGATGGAGGGATGACGAACCAGTCCAAAAGTGCCATGGTAATATCCGTCAGTGTTGTGTATTTCTACATAATAAGTGTCCATCCACAAGGCAATCTCACCTCAAGAGAGTGATCTGTCTCTCCTTTCCCCTCGCTAAGGGGCTGAGGCTTTATCAGCAAGGCCATGATGAATTCTCAGCAGACACCCACTCCGTATGGGCCCTGAGTGAGCATGCATTTAAATGAACCCTCTCTTCCTCTGCCTCGTTCTACACGAGGATTTCTAAACTCTCTCTCTTGTCAAGCAGACACAATAACAACAGTCATTTTTTTCTACTCTTCTGGTTTTGAGCCAGAAGGTAAGAGGCAGCATCCTAGTGATCAGAGCATCAAAGCTGCCCCCAGGCTGGTGAATCATTCCCAGGGTGAATTACAGCGCTATGACACCTTCTACCTCCATGACCACAAGTTAGTTGAACATAATATGAATTTCTGTTTACATGCTACCCATTGTGAAATAATAACATAAATTAACTAATTATTCAACAGTAAAACTAATTAGCTACATTATCATTACATTACTTACTCAGCTCAGCTCTGTCACAGATTATTAAAAAACTCCAAAGACTCCACACCCACAGGTCACAAAGTCAGTATTAAAGATGTGTAGAAACAGACAACGAGACAGTATATGGCTCAACAAGCTGCCCGCCCACACAGTTATATGAATCATTAACAGCTAGCTTAGCCCCGGTGACTTAACACATCAGCAGCTCAAGCTAGCAAGCTAGCTAAGAAACCCTATTAAGTGAAATAAGACGACTTTGGAGTTACCAGGAGGTGCATTTATTGGTACAGGGAACACAGTTATCTTCTTTTGGTAGAGGCTAACAACTTGCCCGCACCTTCAGTCAACCTAACACGTACAGGACAAATCTCTGTGGATTAGTAACTAGATTGTAATCCTTTATGCTACTTCTTACTGGTAAAAACGTAATCACATTTATATAACAGGTTACCTAATGTCCTACACTGTTAGCTAAATACGATGCAGTAGAGATTTTAAGAAACATTGTCAACTCAGCCCAACATAATTCACAAGCCTCTCCCTGACAGACATATGTTGAATGTAATAAACATAGCGGCGGGCCGTGCATTTTATACCTGGGCCTTCTGTGCTGTCCTACTGAGCTACGGTTATTTGTTTCTAGGGGTGTACCAATACACTTATTCCTATTAAACCGTTCGGTACGAGGCTTACGAACCGAACAATACGTTTGAATAATACTAGTGCATTTGGAAAATGCAGCAGCTTAAATTGTGGGAAATATAATGTTTTCGGTCGACCGCGCTCACGTAACAGACAACGGGCTGTGTGAACTTTTGAACCCGGAACAATAACAAAAACACCTGACGCACGCGTGTCTTCAGGGAGGCTAAGCTAAACTAGCTTAGCGGGGAAACAACAGCAGTTAGCTGTTCCCTACTGATTCAAACAGAGAATCAAATGTCCGAAATAACCCCGCGATGACGGGATGCTTCGTCATTAACGGACAAGTCAGAATCAATGTAATTTACACAATCACAAGAACAAACTCACAAGAACCAGTCAATAATTGTATGTTATTGTGACAACATAAAATGTCAAGCATGACAAATCAATCCGGCAACACTGCAGCGCTAGAGCATGAGCCATTCATATTATTCATAAAAATGACACGATAGACTTTTGAACAGTAGTGCAGTGACTTGTTCGGACGGTGTTCCACAAACATTTCACTGTCCAATGCTCTTTCTTTCGATCCGTTGATCCATTTATTCAAATGTATATTGACACCTTAACAGAATACCACAGGTTACTTGACAGGATAATATAAGACCTTGAAACTTCTTACTGACATGCCGGTTGACACGCCGGCTGACACAACACCTTGACACCTTGACACGGTCAAAAACTGTTAGCTTCCCGTCCACACACACCTGATTCTCATTCCCAGGCACTTACATACGTATATGCACTTTTAGGTTAATGTGCCACCCACTGTTCAATGTCAGAACTGCATGTGTACACACCCCATGTTTCCCTCAAAGACATAAGAAAACAACAAAACCACATTATGGCTCCAAGAAGTAGTAACGCTACTACAGATGTAAACAAACAAAAACACTTGACTTACCAAAGCTGCTGTTCACTCAAAGACAAAGTCCATCCTCCTTTCTTTGTTAACAAAGTCAGTAACTCCCAAATCCATTTCTCCTCCTCCTTCATCCATTGAGTGTTAAAAAAACAAAGCTACACCAAGCAAAACGCTAAAAATGTCATAACTTCTCTTACATATGTTTCAACCTGAACTCTTACTAAATACTAAGATCTGCTAGCTAGCTTTCTGTTTGACAAGTCACGCTGGCCCACTGACCAATCACGGCGCACGTTAATGCTGCGCTGCAGCTTAATGCAGACGTACTTAGGAGGCTGTGCCTCTGACACGTCAAAGAATACCCCCAACATGTCAAACTAAAGATCTGATTGGTTGAAGACCATGACAATCAACAATATCGTCCCCATTCACACTACAAAGGCTCTCTAGTGGGCCTCGGGCCTCTCTCCTTACATAGAGAAATAGGGGCTGAATTGGATAAAAGCTCTCCTTAAAACAAGTTGTGCTGGAAGCAGAGCAACAAAGGAAGACAGGAGCTGTGCAATGAGAAAATAAGATAATGGGAAAAAAATTATAATACATGTAGTGTATTTGTGAAAAATTATTAAATTATAAAATAGCTATAACTTTGTGCTTCTGTTTAGGCCAGCAGAGAAGGCTTAGCTGGCCCTGATGGCCCATGACTGCATAAACAGGATTCTGGCAGGTAATACATATAGATGACATTCATCATACATGAGGGTACGGTGATGCCACTATGCGCTCCTTCCAAATAATGACATGAATCAAGCTGGTGTTGTGAAAGCATATGAAACTGGGCATAGGTAGCTCCTGCCTCCAGCCAATACCTCACACCACGTTTGGATTTTCCTCAATTACAACACAAGTCATTGTTTCACAGGAAATTGTGGAAAGTTCCAGAAAATGTGCGGTAATTATTCATAATTCTACCTCATTTGGCTCAGTAATTTCAGCTTTTCTGAAAATGTCTTGCATACATTTGCACATTAATGTGGCCTGTTGTGTGCGGAGAGGGAGCGTTTTCCTGTGTGATGTCTCACACAGTGGTGCGGCCCAGTCGGGAGGCAGGGCCAGCTGAGACACAAAGATTGGTTTTGTTCTCTTTTTGCCGAGGAGTGCTTAAACACATTCAGCGTTATTTCTTCTTGTCAGTGGTGTTGTGACGGTAAACAAACACCTTTGTGTCTGTGTGGTCTCGTATGTGTCTCTGTGTGCTTTATTCAAAAGATCAAACATACTAAGTTTTTCATCATTAATTGTTACATTTATTTATAGTTGTACAGTCACAATTTAATCAAGACTTTTAAATCCCTTACATACTGTATATTTATCTACAGCAACTATACATTTCATTTACCACACGCTCTACACCAATCTTCTCGCTCTTTTACCACTTGGTCCACATCTGTCATGTTTTCCACATTTTTCCAACTAGTTGGGCTGCCGGGGAGATATGGCCACCAGTGTCTGTGGCCGGCTCTGTGTTGTGCTGCGACTGTCTCCCTGAGATTTGCATAAATAAGCTCCCAGTCCCAGCATGCCCATGCTGTTGTCCAGGTGCAAAGACATTTGCATATAGAGCTGTGATAGGGCTCCCCTGGGTCCCCTCTGCAACTGCTGAGCGGGTAGGGGGCCGGCAGCACCGCAAATGAGTTCTGAATTGGAACCTCAGCGTTGCCCTCCATTTTATGTGTGTGGAGACACAGAGCAAGGCACAGAATGACCAGAGAGAAAAGGAGGAGATAAAAAGGGACTGAGAAAGAGATAGAGACATGGAGATGGGTGGCATATGGCAGAAGGCGCAAACAACAGCAACACAGACCGCTGGTTAGATATTTGTAACCCAAACGTTTCATCCATAACTTTCCTTGTTGCTGTTATCGACATCAGGGTGGATCAATCAATTGTTGATCTACATCATATAATGATTACCATGGCATTTAACAACTCTGCTGATATATTATAGTGTATTGTGTTGGACATTAACCAAAGCATTTACCAAGGCCTTTTAAATCAGCAGAATATGGTCTGGGAGCCAGAGAGCCGAGCCCAGTCCTGATTAGTCACATGCAGCTCCTTTGACAATACTCTCTTCATCTGAGCACCATCGAGCCATCACTCATTCAGGTTTCTGATGGGACGCCAGCCAGAGGAGCCTTATGGGATCAGCAAAGACATCCTGCGTAGATGCAAGGGATCCCACACAAACACAAATATTATACAAAAATATATGTATTCAGCTGTATTGGGCTAAACAATTGACAATTCTCAAAGATAGAATTATCTCTAAATGTTGGGTAGCTCAATATGATGAGTTTGGTACTATTACAACTCCTCTTAATATAGTTGTAGATACTTCCAGGTATTTGGAGTAAAAGCTAATATAGCAATAAAACTATTTCTTCTTTTTTAGTTAAACTATCTCAGAGAGGTTTTAGCTTTGGTTAGATGTTGTAGCTGTGCAGCAATTTGCAGCAGACACTTTATATACTAAATAAGTATAATCAATGCCTGGGCAGAAGCAAAAACAAGCAGAATATGTTCACACGCTAAAAGGCTTTAATTGCACCTGGTCGCCTCTTATTTCAACATGAAATCAGTGCACTGTATCATGCGTACCATTGCAAAAACATTTTGACCTCAATTACCACAGGACATGTGTCTGAACAAGTGAAAACTCAGGGCCAAACAATGAGGTGTTACCCTTGTCAAAGATGCTCAGAGGTCAGTAAAAGCGCTCATTAACCATTTCTTTCTTCAGGGTTCGCAAATGTCTTACATTAAAAACATTGCTGCAATGACATGAAAATGACCCCTCTGATCTTACTGCAGCTTGGGTCACATGCACAGTAAAATGCTGCATCATACAGAATACAGAATACATGCACATAAATCACAACAAAATATAAGCAAAGCAAAAAAAAGGCCATGTTTGCTTGAGCCGAACAATGCTGGCATAAATGTTTGTCTGTAACACAAATTGTAAGCTAAATAGTCAATTAATTTTTTGAATCTATGTTTGATACATACACTCAGTGGCCACTTTATTAGGTACACTTGTACAATCTTATGCAGTCCAATAAAACAGCCTTGCCATAACATCAACCTTCTACCAATTGTTTACATTGTTGGAAATTTACTCTGAATATAATGCAGCCCAATACAATACCAGCCCTACCTATGACTTCAAAGCGGGAGTACCTAATAAACTGGCCACTGTGTATGTAATATGGAAAATTTGACTTTGGAAAATTCAACAAGTAACAAAGTAAGCAAAGTAGCAAGAAAACAAAACAATGTGGATTTTGATTGACTATCTAAAATACCCTTGAAGTCAAATATGCTGCACTCGTGTATGTAACTTGACTGCTTTAATCCCTGTAATACATTGTATAGTTTTGCCTAGGGAAGGATTATCTCTCTATTAGAGTTTGCTGAAGCTTTCAACTAGTAGCTCATTGAGTTTTGCATTTTGTTTCACAGCAAATTAAGTGAAACCAATGGCAATGTGTAGACAATTGTTTAACGTCGTGGCTGATCGAGTGTGACTCGTGTGTCAATCAGGTCAGTGGGATACAAACACTGGCATCTGATTCAGATCCTGATATGGTTCGTAAAAATGTAAAAATGTAAAAACGTTATTGTGTCCAGCATATACTGTTCACTGAATATGAGCTGTGTGATATTTTTTAAAGCCGCTTAAAATGTGTAATATACATTAGTGAATCAAATTTAAAGTTCAGAAAAAACGCCCTTTGTTATAATATAAGAAGTGTGATTGTAGAGCCTGAGATATTAACAATATGGGGACCTGCTCATCACAACATTGCTCTACAGCGACTCTGCAGGGTACCTTTAACATGTCAATGAGATTTAGCTCAAAGATTAAGGCAGTATTTTCATTTGATATTCTCATTACGGGATCATCCAGAAGGGTTTTATTGAAATGTTGGACCGTGTCAGTGATCCATCCATTTACTGTGCATGATTGATACAGTATGTTTTGTCTTGTTTAATTGTTCCACAGTGCCAAACAGGCTGAAAATTGCTGGTCTAAAGGACACCAAAAAGCTCTGCTACTGAAGTGTCTGGCATGACCTCCACTCCAAGTCTATTCAGGGCCTTTTGTTTGGTTCTTTGTTTGGCTCCAGGCTCTAATGGCAATCAAAAGGGACATGGTGGTCGTTCTCAGTCCTCAGCACTAATGACATTGGCACCGAGGCAGACAGACACTGTTCATCCAATCCACCAGCGTCCCAACGCGGTCTCATCGCCATACACCGAGCCTCTGCTAAGTCTCTTCGGAGAGCTCCCATTTAGCCATTCTCTGTGATTTCCCTCTCAGGAAACAACCAAATCATTTTCTCATAGACACGCTCATTAGCTGACAGCACGTTCCCTGCCAGTTTCAACATTTGAATATTCCCGTGTGTACCTCAGCAAACATCGGAGGTCTCGTCGTTTCCAACCAAAGCCAGAGCCTACATGCCAGCAACACACTCCGAGGAAAAAGATCTAGATGCCAAAGCAATAAGCTGCGGTAGAAAAAATGATGGTTCCAAAGTTATGATTGTCACTGTCATGATGAGAATATGTCAGAATGTAATTAGATATTTATTTAGAAGGAGCTGCATATTAAGTTAACTAATGAAAACACTGGATGTTAGGATGCCATGGAGATAGACCCAAAACTGAGAGTATTGTTCACAAAATTCTCACAAAAAAAGTATTTAGCACAAACATGCACAGATCACAATGCATACCGTCAGTTTCAGTGCGTTTAGTGTCTGAGACCGATTTTTATTTCCCTAATATGTTCTGCAGTAAATCTGCATTGTCTGTGGCTATTGAAATACAGAGAAAGAGAGATCAATATAATAGGTTTGGCACCTGGCCAAAATCATCCCTGACAATGTGCGAGGCAGGCATTTGAAATCATCGGTGCATGTCCACGTGTTTGGGGGATAAAAATAATTCCTCGCCTCTTTGCCAGGGAGCGAGAGGCACAATGCCCAGGTCTGAAGGGAAAGGTGCCACATGGGTCTGCAAATTGGCTCAGACGATCAGACACGGGCATCTCATTTTGTAGAGGAGAAGAAGAGGGAGGGGTGGGGGCTGGTTGGGGGCAGGAGGAGTAGAGGGAGATGAAGATGGGAGGTGTGTGTGTGGTTAGTGGTGGTATTGGGGGTGGTGGAGTGAGGGTGGTGGTGGGTGTATGGGGGGTAAACAATTCCAATGATTTCCCCAACCTGGCACGGTCCAGGATGTGGATCGCTGCACTGGAGAGGAATTGCAACGGGTTATTTATTGGGAGGAGGAGAGAGAGAGAGAGAGAGAGAGAGAGAGAGAGAGAGAGAGAGAGAGTGGGAGGGAGAGGGAAAGAGAGAGAGTAAAAAGAGTAGAAACAACAAGGAGGAGGGTGTCTGTTTCTTGTCAGACATGAGGGAGGATGTTCAGAACAAATAATTTCATTCAGATGAACTGAAAATCATTCAGTCCATTTCCATCTGCAAACATTTCCTGTTGAAGTTGCCTCAGTCCTGAGTATAAGCCACGTTTATGAATACACACACCTGAATGTTGGCGGAAGTCATTTCCTTTGCCGAGGCTGACTGATAACATTAACCTCTGCTGTGATGTCAATTTTAATGTCAACCATTTTAATGTTGCAATCAAGGCATAGTAATGAGAACACCCAATAGTATTACATTGCATATACATGAACACCTTTACACACATGCAAACACACTGGGCTGTTTTCTTTACACATGTCTGCTTTCATGTGCATGCACATTGACACATGCTTGGCTAACCGGATACACACAAGCATGCACATGCACACGTACACATGCATGCTTCCCATGGAGGTACCCTCGGTAACCTACAGACTAGGCTGCTGCCAAAGAAGTCTCAGCGGGAGTGCTAGATTAAAAATGACAATCACTCGGGGTGCACGGCAAACACCACAGGAAACGCAGGTGCCTTTGTTAAGAGACACCCAGCGCTCTAAAGGGCCTAATTATCTGCTGTTATTTTGGCAGTTATCAGGCAGAGAATAACTCCCCTGCTCAGACTCAGACTCGCAGCGAAAAATGACTCACTCGCTCACAGTGAGGTATTATATTGCACCACTGACAAGGTATGCATATTATATGCCATGTTGGAATTTCACTAGAATTGTCCCAATAGTGTTGTGGTTTCCTGTTTTGTACGGAAAAGAAATTATTAGAATCACCCCGATCATTAAAAAACTCAAATTGCAATGATTCTGAAAAAATTCCACATTTTACACAACAACTGCCAGGTGTAAGGTATGAAAACTGGGCAAAACTTTAAATCAAAACACAAAATCTAACTTCACATCAGTTGCTCATGGATTATAAACATGAAATGCAAAAACAGAGTAAGATATTAAAAAAGGTTTCCCGCCTGCTCTCAAGGGCTAGGTGGCACTGTTGGGCATGCTTTCAGACACATGCATACATATCCTCCTCTCAGCTCATGAACACATAATTGGACAGTTTTATGGAGGATATGAACTCTGAAGGGGAACTTAAGCCATCTAATCATTGGCATTCAGCGTATGCTATTCATATGCATAAATACAAATAAAACACATTCTCTGCCTGCACAAAGAGAGCCCCTACTGAAAAGGAAGTCATACTACAAAACACCCATATTCCTCTACAATTGAACGAAAGATTATAGGAAGACTTCAGGTACAAGAATCTCTAGATATTTTTTTTTCTCAAAGCATGTCTGAGTTGGAGATTAATCAGTACACAGCAGATTCATCTACATGTCATCAAGACAGAGATTCTCTATTTATTTTTTGCACTTGAACAATATAAGTGCAACAATGCTCTGCTCTGATGGCAGTGTGTGTGTGCAGGTTCATGTATGTGTGTGCAGGTTCATGTATGTGAGCCATTTTCACGCTGCAGGATAGAAGTCATATTGGGGGTAAGTTTTGCAAAGCATTTATTTCTCAAGTGTGCAACCATGATATGATTAAATCAAAAATGTTTGATGATTTTGTCTGTGTTTCACTGTGGTTTCAAATATTTCAAGTGCTTTTTCCTGTAAACTACTCGAATCCAGAACAAGGTGTATTACATTACATTACATTACAGTCATTTAGCAGACTTATAGTCGACATGGTGTGTCAATTGCAGCGCAGCATAAATGAAGCTTTTCGTTTTCAGTGTGTTCAAGATGTGTTGAACAAATGCAGGTTTTTATTCAGTGTTTATGTTGTTTACGTCATCGCTTCAACTTCTTTCTGCAGACACTTCCGGCCCGTTTCCCCCCTCTAGCCACTAATGTAACTGGCTCCATATAATATGCAGTTAATGGTGCATCAGCGTGTCTTCTCCATGTCGCCCTCGCTGCATTACAGTGGATCACACGACACGGCCTTGCCCTGCAGGAATACAAGCCCCTTGTAATTGAAATGAATAAGAGAGGGAGGAACATGCCTACTGAGAGCCCAAACTTCTCACTCTCTCGTCAGTATAGTCAGTGGGGATCCAGACTTTAGCTGGCACCGGCAGTCTCAGCAGCTCTGTTATGGGGGCTGAGGCTCGTCTGCGTGGCTGATCGGAAGTGGCACGGTCGAGGAGAGGAGCTCTCAGCGTGGGGTGCAGGAATGGGGACAGTCCCCTACAGTCTCCTGCTCCCTCTCCCCCTCTTTCTCTCTCGTGTGCAAATGCATATCCATCTCTTATGATCTTACGGTCTTCTTCTTTTCCCTCTCTATGATCTCCCTTTTCCTGTTTCCCTCCCACTCCCTCGCTCCCTCTATCTGTTTCCCTCTATCTTTGTTTCTCTCACTCTATCCTTCCCCACGGCCCGTCCTTCCTTCATCTTAATCCCTCTTCCTCCTTGAGCTTTCTAGTCTCTGTGTCTTTTTATATTCCTTTTTTTAGAGAGGTGAGTTTTGGATTCATGAGGAAAGAAAAAGTAGTCCTGTTGTGGGTATTGCAGCACCTGTTAAACTTACTGCACTTTGTAGAAAGAGTAATTCACATCTTTTATGCCTTCTGCTTGTTTTGGACACATATGCACACTCCTCTTCTCCTCACTTCAACTTTTTCTCCTGTGCTTGCTGAAGTTTAATATTTCAGTGACTTTTTTTTCCATTGCACACTGGATGTGCTCTTAACTCATTTGCTTGAGGTTTCTGCAAAGCAAAATAGATGCACATGCACCCCCCCCCAACCCCCCCGCTCCCTCACACCCGCCTCTTACACTTCACCCATCTGTGGGGGCAATTACGTGCCTCCCTCTCATCCCAGCACAGCCACACACACTCAGCAAAACCACATTCATCCCCCAGTGCACCTGCATCCCTCATGTTTCTAACAGTCCCACAATGCCCTCCGTCTACTGGCCTACAACGCCCCGGGTTCCTGTGAGAGCAGATCATTGTCATCTTTCTCTTTTCTCTTTCTATCTGCTCCCCACTTTGGTGACATACACATTATTTATTTTATGACTGAGGACTCAATTTAAATCCCCTTTCTCCATCAGTCACACGCCACACAATGGCTTTCTCCTTATCTACTGGAGTGTCCTTTTTACAACACATCAGGGCACCGTAACACACCAATAAATTCCACTGTTTCTGTATTCTCACCTACCGAAACCTGCGGTTTAAATTCATCCAGACGGGTGAAAATGGCCATGAAAAAAATGATTACAGTTTGCTCGGCGTGATAGTTGTACACAAGTAGCTCCTCCCTGACTTTCATTCTTTTTTCTCTTTTGGTAGGATTCCTGCAGGAGAGAATACACAAGCTGATTATTATTGTTTTGTTATTCTGGAGCTTACAATGTAACTTTGCCTGCGCAGAGGACAACCACGTACATGAGTCGTTGTGACACTGCTGACCATGTCCAGCGGCCCAATTACCTCTCTCCAAATATGGCGTAGAAAAGCGTGAGCGGTGTATCTGTACACATGGTGTCTGTTACTCCCCAATTATTCCTGCATAAGCAGATTGTGTGGAACATCAAACTGGGAATGTGATGGCTCGTGTGCGGGCTGCCTCCAGCAGAGTGCTCTTTCTTTCCCATCATTTGATCTCGTATTGTAATCCCAGGTGCTTTGAATAATTTATAGGATACAGCTTCTCGTTAAACAATAATTTATATGTGTCTATGAGAATTGATTCCACAGGAATGCACATCTAAATAATGAGAGAAACTGCTGCATTTCATCTATAAGGGGAGGCAGAGAGACAATAATAGCAAAACAAAGGCAACAACAACAACACTAGCAGCAGAAATAATATATTAATAATAATAATAATAATTATTGTAATAATAAAAACGATTGTTATTATAACAACAGCAAGTTAAGTAAGGGGATTTTATTTGGATTTGGTACAACTTACTGTAATATGACGTGATATAATGAGTCCTATGCAGATGGATATGAAAATGTATGGTACTGTCAAAAATCCAAACATTTTGGACAAACTAGTGTCCACTTTTGGATTTTGAGTTACTTCAGCCCTCTTTTACTTACAAGCCAATATACTGCATTTTCCTCTTCACATCCACTTATTAATTTGCAGGAGGGGACCACACTCATGCATGATAAATGTATTGTTAATGCAAAAGCCTTGTACCGCCCAGTGCTGAGAAATGATGCAACTGATTCCTTCTGAGGCGGAACAATCAAAATGTTCATCAGAGGAGAAGATGTGAAAGGGTGGAGATGTGTGTGTGGACGAAGAAGATCCAGGTCAAACAGGATGGTAAAACAGCCCAACACATCAGATAAAAAACTTTTTATTTATCTTTATTATTTTTTAAATGTCCAGCACATTATAATTGGACATATCACTACACACAGAATTATTTAAAAACACAACATTTAAGAGTCAAACTCTCACCTAACAACCCTGTGTTCACATGCTCTCAGGATTTGATACAGACTGAAATCTGACAACAAGAACAAAAAACACTTCCTGTGCAATTTAGTTATGGTTTAAACTGCAGTGTGGCATGCATTACAAAATGAGAGAAAGCGGTGTTGGCTTAGGTGCAACACCGTGAAGAAAGTTTTATTGGGACCTCTGTATAGAGGGAAGTTCGCCCGCTTTTTACAGGAAGTGCTGGGGACCAATTATCCAGAAGTGTGACGCTGTCAGAAGTCTCCAGGTTTTGTCAAGTCTTCTGACACCCTGCCAGCGTTGTTCTCTGGGATATGGAACTGTTGAGATTCTTTTTTCCCAAACAGAATGGAGAAAAAAAGGACTGCATTTGTGAGTAGCCTAAGGGTCTGGATTTAACTTCTCCTGGTCGATACATTTTTAATTATCCTTTTTTGTTTTTGTCTGTGTGTGTGTGATAACTATTGTGTGTTCGTTTGGAACCCTCGCCCCTTTTTCAGAAAATGTACAGTGTCTTGAATTGAAATAACTGATTTTAAAATGTGTAAACGTCCCTCATTAGCTACAAGATTCGAGATGTCATCGCTATAACATGGAAATCAGAAAAATAAGATGATAAAATGTAGATTAGCATTTTAGAACTCCCTGCATCTAGTGCATCATTCTGCTTCAAAGAAGAAAAAGATAAATGATGATGCCATTAAAAGTGAACTAATTAAGGAATGCTTCTTTTAAAAACTCATTAACTGCACCCTCATTTACATAATGATGCATATTAATTAAGTTTTAATGAATCTGAGCTTCCATCAAGTCTCCTCTCCTTGGCGGTGCAGCCATCTCTACAAATGAATAAACACTTCTCTTAAGTATATTTCTCGCTGAAAATGGGAAGTGGGTTTTAAACAATAGCAACAAACAAACAAAAGCCTTCAATCTCTGCTCAATAGTAATGCACATAATTCAAGGTCAAACTTCAACAGAGAAATCTACATAAACCTCCTATTGGTTAAGACAAATACATCTTTAAACATATGTCCTATGTTACATATTTACTGAGAGGAACATTTCACCAGTTATTTTTGAGAAAAATCATTAATTCCACCCAGTGTCTTTAGAAGGAGGATAGTGACAGTATAGAGGCTATGGGCTGCTTCTAATGAGATGCATTTTAAATTAGAGCGCACCTCTCACATTGCCAGCTGGTGCCTGCTCAGGTGCCTCTGTGTTGTGAATGACGGAATGCACACACAAGCATGTAAACATACACACAAACACATAAACACACACACACACACACACACACACACACACACACACACACACACACA
>NW_022280096.1:2070478-2073842 GCF_004355925.1 Anarrhichthys ocellatus | reverse complement strand
CACACACACACACACACACACACACACACACACACACACACACACATCATCATCATCATCACCCTCTGTTCCTGCTGGCTGTGGGGTAGGAGTGACTGGTGTTAATCCAGGCTTTTACCACACTTTAATTATGTCATTCCTTTTAGTGAAATAAAAATCATTACAGCGCTGTAAGTCAAATTCTTCTCACCAAAATGAGATGAGCGTATGTTTTCTTCAGAGCAGGAAAGAGCCAAATCTCTTGAAAAAAGGATTAAAGATTAGTTAGGTTCTGAGTTTGTTTGGACCATTTCAGAAATATAAATTGATATACGTAAACTATAGATGTGTAGAAAGAAGTTTCAGTTTTTGCATAGTGATTTCTTTTTGAAAATGAATGAATTCCACCAGAAGTTTGGCAGGAGTAACAACCTCTGCAAAAGACGTTAATAGATGAACACTGCCTCATTGATTTATTTGTTTGCGAGCCCTTGCGTCCCCCCAGCTGCTATATGGCAGGCAGGTAAGCAGGAAGGAGGGCGAGAAGTGTGAGCAGCCAGGCGGGAGAACGCAGGTATGCTCTGAGGCAGACGAGCTTGGAGGGGTTAAAGGTCATAACGATCAGATGATTGGAACTACAGAGAGAAAGTGTGTAGCCATGTAGGGAAAATGGGGGAAGCAGATGCCCGATAATTAGGGGAAATGTGACGGACAAGATTTGATCAGCGAGGGGTACGGCTGCCTCCTGCAGCATGGCAGCTGTTGCGAGGGGGGATGCTGGTGGGGCTGGTGTGTGTGTCTGTGTGTGTGTGTGTGCATTCCCGTCCCCACAGGGCATCGCCACACTTCACAGACATGCCAGGAACCGTCCGCAGGCCAATGCAGTGCCCTACGGAGAGAGACTATTTACAGCACAATGCAATTCAACTCATTAAACTCTCAGATGAAGTTGTATTTGTCAGTGTTGACTCTTGGTAACTTGGTAGGTTTCTGTTGAATTTCTACATCCGTAGTTTTGGTTTTGAAAGATTTGGGTGGAAATATTTTCAGTGTACATGCACACAAATAAAATAAAATAAAATAAAACAAAATAAAATAAAGTAAAACAAAATAAAATAAAATGAAGTAAAATAAAATAAAATAAAATAAAGTAAAACAAAATAAAGTAAAATAAAGTAAAGTAAAGTAAAGTAAAGTAAAGTAAAATAAAATAAAATACAATAGAATAGAATAGAATAAAATAGAATAGGACCAATTCAAACCATGCGTAGCATTCAGTCTTTTTTATATAAAGAATACGACACAATGGGATTCAAATTTAGAACCAAATGATGCATGCCACTGTGTGGGTTTACATGTCAAACATGTATCATGTTAGACAACTGCTTAGAGTGAGGGGTGTGTTATTCAGTCTGCCAAGTTGGAGCTTGTCATATCCAAAAGAAAATCTAAAAATAATGTACCTACCTATATGATGCTTTCAAACTACTGACCTCAACATTTGCCGACAGACCTCCACCAACAGACTCTTTGTCATTCCAACAGTGAAAAAACACAAATACCCCCCCCCCACTATCTGTCATTTTTGTCCGTTACAACACACACAATAATTTCTACACCAATGACTCTCTTTCTGTCTTTCCGTCTGTCTGGCTCCTTGTCAGCACGCAAGTCTCCTGCTTGCCTGTTTGTCTCAGAGTGTTTCTATCTACGGTCATGTCAGGTATTCCTGCTATTTGCCCCTTTTCTTAATACTTTTGTCTTGCCCGTGTAATTAGCATGCTGTGAGACAGACATGATGTTCGACTATGCTGGCAGACACGACTAATACAACACACTCAACTAGATTAGGATTCTTGAAAATGTTGGCTGTAGTTACGACGTAGAGAAGTGTAAAAATAATTCACTGAGACAGAGACAGTTAGTTCAGCTTGGTCGGGAAAAAGGTATGCTTGTTACTTGAAAATGAAAATGCAGGAAGTTTTAAAGTTCAAGTAATTTTAACAGGAAGTAGATTTTCCACATGTTTGTTTTTATAACAGTCAGTATATGAGGGGTTAATGGATATATGTGGTTTACCATGAAAATAATAACTAACAATCATATTTACACATTCTAAAAGTGAGATAATGTTGCACACACAGCAAATCTCATTTGAAAGTACTTAAGAGCAAAAAAGAAACAAAATAAAGGCACATTTCCTAATTACACTCATTTGATGTATTAATCTCATCTTTGGTTTGCGCACCGTGTCAGAAAAAGTACAGCTGTGTTTGTACAAGTTTTAGAAAATCCTCATTTGCTTCAATACCTGTGCTCTTTTTGATACACTTTAGATGTTTTATGTTTAATTTATCATTCCATCGCTACAAGCAGCAGAATATGGCATGCATAAAAATATATTGCTGCCGAGAAGAACCCCTCCCCCCCTCCCTCCCTCCCCCAACACCCACACCACCACCTATTAAAACTTATCTTTCTTTAATCAATTGTTAAATGTCATGGACAATCATCATTTAACACTCTCTTCCTGTGTGATTCTTTTTAATCTGGCTGTAAATAGGGCAGCCCTGTCTATCACTTCAGTTTCTGCCGTACACCAGAGACTTAAGGTGTTTCAACAATAGCTCGTGAAAAAAAAACAAAGAAGCACTTTTTTTTCTCCTCCTCATCCGAAATCCCCGCAGAGAACACCAAAGGTATGAAAAGTGAAGAAAGGAGGAAATAAATCCAGGCGATGATGAATAATTTGAATGTAGAAATGAAGCTGTTTCAGGAGTGAGTGAGATACCGCACAAGGAGCAGCCTTGGGGAGCGTACAATTAGGTCACCCAAAATAAAACGCTATCCTCCAGAAAGTCTTTCTTGGAGTTGTCAAATTCAATATATTTCACTGCCAACAGAATTCTTGATTTGGCTGTGAAGTGAGAGGGTGAAAGAATGAGAGTGAAGGCCTATTTGAGAGAGACAACTCAGGACCACGTACATTTCATAATTTATGTAAAAATGGGACTTCTGATTTAAAGTCAGACTCTCCTCTGAGGGGTGACAACAGCCAGAGCCATATTGTCTAGCATGTGTTAAGGAGCATGACGTGCTTTTGCTACAATACCTGCTATTCTCTGAGTTTATGAAAGCATGCCAAGACTATGCTCCCTCTCTGTGGCTTTATATTAGATTTAATGACACTCAAAAAGAGGCCTAGCCATGGAGCACATGTGGTCGCCGTGGCACCTCGTGTACCGGAGCGCGGTAACAAAACTTTGGGGCGGTGAAAAGTTTATAAAGCATCAATGCACTGACAAAAAGTCAACAAACAGCCGCAGCGAGCCAGCATCTCTCTCTCTCTCTCTCTCTCTCTCTCTCTCTCTCTCTCTCTCTCTCT
>NW_022280096.1:2058713-2070468 GCF_004355925.1 Anarrhichthys ocellatus | reverse complement strand
TCTCTCTCTCTCTCTCTCTCTCTCTCTCTCTCTCTCTCTCTCTCTCTACAGACACCCAACAGGAAGGCGAGGCTCCTCTGGAGAGCACGATACGGCACGTCTCCAGGTGACAGATATGTCACACCACCTAAAACCCCGTGGCACAATTATACCTCTGTCGCTCTGAAAAGAGAGGGGAAGGGAGAGGGGGGTTGGTGAGGGAGGAGATGGTGGGTACAGAGCGAGAGTGAGTGAGCGAGAGGAAGAAGTGGAGGGTGTGTGGGGTTGGTGGTGCTGGTGGATGCTTTACTCCTGGCTTATTCAAAGAGACAGCCCAAGGGATGCCTCTCGCTCTTCTAACAAAGCACTTCTTTTTTTTTTTTGCCTTTTTTTGAGTATTGCTGGGTGCGCTCCAGTCAAATCCTCTGGGCCCCAGTCTTCCCCCACAGCCATTTGAGGATGCCTTAGAAACTTTTTCTCGCAGACATGGGGCCTGTTTCAGTGCTGGTGTTTCAAATGAATAATCCAATACTGCTGCGGCCATGCAGAGGGTTACTTGGGGAGTGAGGATAGATGGCGGTTTCATGTCAGACTTACAGCTGAGGGAGTGTCACCTAATTCATCATCGTGAACTGCACAGCAGTGACGGCATGTTTCGGTTGCTTATAATTTTGAGAAATTCTTGATGAGCTTTACTTTGGCTCAAACTTAGCAAAAAGCTAAATTGTCCCTCAATGCAAATAAAATATTGCATTTCTATTCACACAGTTTGTATTATATCTGACATGTGATGACTTGGGAGTATCTAATACGGGCCCACGGCTTTAACAATGCATGAGTGAGGGAAAGAGAGAGGGGACGTGCTCGCACTCCAACTAGGTCAAACTGTCTCAGGAACAAAACAGAACAGACCTCAAGTTTGCGGAAATCATTACAGAAAAAAACAAACTTGTCACTCGTTTGACACCCTTGACTGTTTTGCTTTCCAAAGCAGAGAACGATAATAATAATAAAAAAAATCTCCATTGCAAATTAGCCTCTATGTCTGTGAAGTTTTCCCCCGTTTGAAATGCATATCAAAAAGCCAGCTAGAACCACAGCTTACCTTGTCGTTGACATCAGGGGACAGGAGAAGAAAAAGCACTTTTCTCTCCGAGAGCTGGTTTCGATTGTATACACAAGCCCCACAAAGTAAGATAAACCAGAGGCACACATTCATAAAATATACATTTGCTTCTTTGTCTTTCGTTAAGATCTTCAACAAATAGTGCTGATGCAAGAAGGACAAAAGAGAGAAGGTTACAGGGTGTTTGAAAAATGGAATTGCAGCAGCATGACTTAACCCGTATCTCACTGTACTTTCTTTATGAACTGAGATTCATTCATTTTTAAAGCAGCTTTAAGGGCATTTCCAACACTATTTGACACAATTCCTCTCATTTTAGAAAGCAGATGACTTTAGTGTGAACCCTGCTAAAATGTTGATTGCGAGCTATCAATTGTTTCCTGGTACTTTATTAACACCTATCACTGGCTTTTCTTTGCATATATGGTCTCTGCCCAGCGAACCATGTAGGGCATCTGCTCCTCACCTTGTCTGTCCACAACTGCTTCCATGGTTATGCTACATGCTGTGTGTGTGTGTGTGTGTGTGTGTGTGTGTGAGTGTGTGTGTGTGAGTTTGTATGTGTGTCTGTATGATTGCCGGTACAGGAGAGAGCGGCGGGAGTGACAGCGCCCCTACCCAAGGTCACGTCCAAGGAGAGTCGAGCCAATTACTATGCAGATCAGAACTGATGGTGTTTGAGGGGATTGCTCCGATGCAATCACATTAGCTGGCCAGAGAGGAATCTCCAGGCTGACCCCAATCACAGGGGCTACAGCGCCGGGTCAGCCAGGAAGGAGGACTGCCGCCCATGTTTTCTTTTCACAAAACACTTTTTCCTAATCTTGAGCAGACACGTGATTATCAAGCCAAACAAGCCCAGGCTTCCTACAGATGTGCACTTGCATAACCATTTTTGGTAGCACTTTATAATAACTACACACTATGAAGCATTAGTTAAGTATGAGTAAACACTTAATTCATCCTTTATAAAGCATTGTTCCTACATTAACACTCATTAGTATACAATTTATAACAACAGTTATAAATGTTTCATTCTTGATTAATAAGCCCCTCTATTATGTGTTTCATTATTGTGTTTTCATACTTTATAAATGATGGATTCCCCATTTGTAAATGAAGTATTATATATTTTACAAACCAATTATTAAGGAGTTGTAGATGATTAATAAGATCATTTATAAAGTGTTAGTAAATGATTAATAACTTATTTAGATGTACATTATTCATGCATTAATATATCTATAATGGTTAGGGACTATGTTAATATATGCTTTATAAATGCATATTAATACTGCAATTCATGATTAATTCATGATTTATTAAGGTAGTTACTACTCGTTAGTAAAGTGTTTTATGTGACCTCATCTAAAGTGAGGACTATTTATGCCTTATAAAGCATTTATTAATGACATTGAAAGGCCAGCAGTGCCTCAAAACACATAGTTTTTGAACAGAACAGGCAAATAGACACAACACAAAGTGATCAAAAACATATTAATATTTATTGCAAGATGCAAACAATATACTGTTAAATACAAACCTCTCATCCATTAACCAGGAGCTTTGCATATTAGTTTACATTTACTTATTTAATTATTCATTTCATACCAAGCATATCGATCTCATTCACATCCACTCCACATATAACAGCTAGTTAGCCATCTGTCACCTGGATTGCTCTATTTACAACGGAGGTGACGCGTTAGCGTGCGCCTCTCTCAGGACCTCTAGTGTTAGCTGGAAGGCTAGCTAGATACTCATCCTCCATAATGTGTAACGTTACGTGCCAGCAAACTAAGAAACAAACATACGCGCATGGAGGCCCGTCAGCAGTCATTCTTTCTGGCCCAGGTCTGCGCGCCCTTCCAACTTAGGTCGGAGATTTCCATAGTGTAAGTGCACTTCCGTATCAGTTCGGGAGCGAAACGTTTGTCCCACGTTGATAACGTAAGAAGCGGTCTTTTCCTGTGTAACGTTACGTGCCAGCAAAATAAGAAACAAACAGAGGCTGGAGGCCCGTCAGCAGTCATTATTTCTGGCCCGGGTCCATCGCGTAAGTGCACTTCTGTACCAGTTTCCTGGGCGAAACGTTTGTCCCACGTTGATGACATATGAAGCGGTCTTTTCCTTTGTCCGTCTCACAAGCGGGATTTCGTTTATTGTAAACAATGAACAGATTCGGCCGGCTGCCATCGGGACATGCAACTGAAGAAAAGTATGAACAGTGGAGATCGATATGCTTGGTTAAAATGAATAATTAAATAAGTAAATGTAAACTAATAGGCAAAGCTCCTGGTTAGCTCCAGTCGTATATTTACAAACGTTTTATATACAGCCATGTTCTCCTGAAGGAGAATGTCTTTGTTTGTTTGTTTCTTACATGAATTAATGGCTGAGAGGTTTGTATTTAACAGTATATTGTTTGCATCTTGCAATAAATATTAATATGGATTTGATCACTTTGTGTTGTGTCTATTTGCCTGTTCTGTTCAAAGTGTGTGTTTTGAGGCACTGCTGGCCTTTCAATGTCATTTATAAATGCTTTGTAAGGCATAGATAGTCCTAACTTTAGATGAGGTCACACAAAATACTTAATAAATGCTTTATAAGGCATAAATAGTCCTCACTTTAGATGAGGTCACATAAAACACTTTACTAACAAGTAGTAACTACCTTAATACATCATGAATTAATCATGAATTGCAGTATTAATATGCATTTATAAAGCATATATTAACATAGTCCCTAACCATTATATATATAAATGCATGAATAATGTACATCTAAATAAGTTATGAATCATTTACTAACACTTTATAAATGATCTTATTAATCATCTACAACTCCTTAATAATTGGTTTGTAAAATATATAATACTTCATTTACAAATGGGGAATCCATCATTTATAAAGTATGAAAACACAATAATGAAACACATAATAGATGGGCTTATTAATCAAGAATAAAACATTTACAACTGTTGTTATGAACTGCATACTAATGAATTATTAATGTAGGAACAATGCTTTATAAATGATGAATTAAGTGTTTACTCATACTTAACTAATGCTTCATAGTGTGTAGTTATTATAAAGTGCTACCCTATTTTTTTAAGAATGCATATGGACTGCAACACATACAGTACATAGTAGGAGCATGTGGGCATTTTGGGTGAAAAATAATGCTGCTTAATGGTAGACTGAGAGGATAGACAGACACACAAACACAACCCAGTCATGCTCACAGTTGACAAGAGTTTTCCAGAAACATGTATTTGCACTTTTCTTGCCATCTATTTCTCCCCCGCTCCTCTCTCCCTCTCCCACTCGTCTTGCAGGTGAACGCCTGTCTGTGATCCGCCGCGGTCTTGGAGGGCAGATTGCAATTTACTCTCTCCCTGTGGGTGAGGGGTGTGTGTCCAGGTTGTAAATATGCCTCCTCTAGCTCTTTTTTTCTTTCTCCTTCTGTCGCACCCTTCCTCTCCCTCGTCAGTACTTCCCCTGCTGCCCGTATGGCCAGTAATGAGACTGAGTTTGATCAGGTCGCCTCGCTGTTCCTGGAAAGATCTCACTTGAGCCACTGGCCCGTAATGGAATCTGCATCTAATGCATACATAAATCACACCTCTTTCAGGACATTTTCATATGCATAATGTCTTTCACCCTCCCTCCCCCTTCTTCCTATTCCCCATTCTCTCTCTTTCCACCCAACGAGCTTTGTACGATGGGATGGGGGGAGAGGTGGTGGTGGTTGAGAGGAATGCTGAGATAGAAAAAGAGAGAGATGATGAGTCCCTCGCTTTTGTGCCTTTTTTAAAGCAAGAGAGAGACCCGCCTGTAATTCTGTCCTGTCTATTGTGCTGACAAGACTGGCTAAGTGGTGAGATGATGCTAAGATTGGGGAGGATCTTCTTTAGGTGGCTGTTCGACATCTGTTCTCACTGTCTGTATCCTGTGTGTGTGTGTGTGTGTGTGTGTGTGTGTGTGTGTGTGTGTGTGTGAAAGACAGAGTGAGAGAGAGGAAGAAAGAAAAAGAATAAATAATAATAGCTAAAGAGTGAAGAATTTGTCAGTTCTGCACATCGGTTGGACTTTGGGTAGATTGGAGAAGGATGGTCGCTATGGCCTCTCTCTCCCTCTCTCTCTTTCTACCTCTTGCTTTCTCTCTCCTCAGAGGCTTTGTTATGTTAATGCAGACGGATGTGGCAGATTCACAGTGATTTTTCATCTGCCGGTGACGAAAGATAAAAGGCGAGTGACGAGGTGTCGAGATCGTCCTCACTGTTCGCCTCTCAGTCACTAACAACCTTCTGCATTGTACCTCCGCCATATTCCTCGTCCCCATTTGCATCTGCAAGCCTCAACTTCATCCTCCCTCCTAAAAGTTTATGCCTTCTCGTTAGAGACATGTAGGTGTGAGATTAAAATGTTGGGCACACTTTCATTTTCATAAGCGTACTGACTGCACAAGTGTGTGCATTTCTGTGTGGCTGCTTATGTGTGATCTTTGTGTGTCTTCATGTGCAGCGCACATGTGCATCTCTACATATTACCATACAGCATCTATGCTAGTGAATGTTATTTATTTATTTGAGTGCCTCCTAAGTACTTGGCACTTTTCCCCCCGTAGGTGCTCTGCATCTCTTTAGATGATACAAGCTGCCATATCAGCACAGGCTAACCCATTCTTAATCACATTTGCATTTTTATTTTGAGATATTCCTCAAACGTTTGCATTATTGAGGATTTATGATGAGCTCTTCGCCTGATCCTCCATCAACTTCACTCATAAAGAAGGTTCTCCATAACTCACAGGTGAGTGGAATATGCTGTCCCCCTGAAGTAATTAGATAGCAGAATTCTGATATGTAAAGTTTGAATAAATCACTTTGTTTATGAGTGCTGAGGCCTTGAGAACAGGGGAATCAAAAATGAGCCCTATTCACAACATGCAAATAGTAAAATAAATTCCAAGTGGAGTTTTGCTACAGTGCTGTTTAAGTGTATATTTGATTTTAATATTTAGACATTAAACATCTTCTAGAGAATAAGTCTGTTTAGATACACATTGTTCTCATTTTTGCAGTTCAAGCCATTGTTTCTATCCATGATAACATTAGATTTACTTACGCTTACGCTGCAGCATTTCTAACAGGGTCCAAAAGGTCAACACAAGCAGTCAGACAGATCCGACAAGGTGTTAACAAGTCTGTAAACCCAAAGCTGAAAAGTGAGCAAAACCTAAATGTTTGCACAGGAAAACCGTTGAAGTTGAACCAGGAAGTTGGCCTTTGAAGTGCCAGCCCTCAGGAACAATAGGAGCTATGCAGAAATGTTGATGCTGTGGCCACAGTTGAAATGCAGATAAGTTGGACACTAAGAATGTATAACTGTAAGCCTGCGTTACAAACACATGGCATGGTTCACCAAGCAGGGAGGGTCAGGTTGCATTATGGGAAAGAGTTTTTGGATCAAAAATGAGGATATCCCGGTTTCTGCTGATTCAACTTTGGCAATTTGAACTTTTTTTATCTGTGTCTTTTGAGCCTCCCCAATTTTATGAAAGTGACGTAATAAATCACCATTACTGCCCTTTTAATACATCCATGGTTAACTGTGATGAGTGCCATTCATCTTAGTTTTCTTTTCTACACAAGCTGGGCTAACCTGGAGGTTTATTCAAAACTTGTGATTGTGTGTGATTGTCTAACTGCGTCTCTTTTTGGCATAGTGGCTACATTAACTTGATGAGTGCAATGTTATTATTACTTATAAGAATGACAGCCCAAACCACGTGAATAAGACATCAGTGGTGTATAAAGTACTCAAAAGCCATACTTGAGTAAAAGTAAAGATACCTTACTGGAAAATGACTCCAGTAAAAGTAAAAGTCACCTATTAGAATACTACTTGAGTAAAAGTCTTAAAGTATCTGATATTTATTGTACTTAAGTATCAAAAGTAATTTTCTGATATTAAATGAACTTACGTATTGAAAGTAAAAGTACAAGTAAATGCTGTTAATAAAAAAGCAAAGCGTCAGAATTATGAAGATTATTCTTTTAAGTGCAGTGGCCACCATGACCAAGGACATGGAGCTGTGTTGAAAATAATTGGGTTGGCTGTGATCCATCCAGGAGCAACAATGTTCAACATAATATATTGTACATAAGTATACTTTTGCATCTACTATGAACTTTTCATCCTAATTCTCCGAAAAGCAATATGACACTATGAAGGCAGTCCTGTCTCCTAAAAATGACGTTCCCCCAAAACTAAAATGCATTCTCAATTACGTTTGACCATAAACGTATTTTCTCCCTGATTACGTTTGTGTTTGACGTATTACAAATACGTTTCTCATCAACATATCTTTGCCATACTCTAGTCTTTATTATTTTTCTGTGATCTGCCTCGCCTCTACCCCCGCCACCCACAAGTTGTTGCCCCACGGCCTGTTCCGAGGGCTGACAGACCTGACGATGGGGTGCCTCACGGCGGGGGCGGCTGGAGACCTCGCGTCCGGCGCCAACGGGTGAGCGCCTGCCACTCGGAACCATAAAACCAAGTCCCGGATTTCACCCGGGGGACATTCTGGAGGTATTGTGGCCGGGTGATGTGCCTCATTGCTGGGGAGGTATGAGCCGAGATTGGCGGGGTGTTATGGAGGTATATTTTATTTATTTGTATCCATCTAAACCTAACACTGCCCTAACCCTAACCATAACTTCCACTAGGAAGCCACGTCCCCACCCAAACCTAACCTTAAGAGAGTCACGGTTACTCCCGGATTTTACACGCGGGCCTTTGTGGAGGTATTGTAGCCGCGTAATGTTCCTCGTTGCTCGGCCTGGATGAGCGCGTTTCTGCTGGAGACAGGCGGGGTGTTTTGGTAGTATTCTGACCGCGTAATAGGGAGGAGAGGCGGTGGTGGAGAGGGAAAAAAAGGTTAAAGTGTTAAAATGTTGATTAGAAACGTATTTGTAATAAGTCAAACACAAACGTAATCAGGGAGAAAATACGTTTTTAGTCAAACGTAATTGAGAATGCATTTTAGTTTTGGGGGAACGTAATTTTTAGGAGACAGGGTTGATGAAGGAGTTGTAACAGTGCGTTTATAAGTATGCTCATTCCGACTAGAGGATGTAGAGGGCAAATGCATAATATTGTGTTCAGCAGAAAATATCAACTTGACCTATCAGGTCAAGTTGATATTTATAACGCTGACCTGTCAGGTCTGTCAGGTCAGTGTTGTGAGAAAGGACACCTGCCTTGTAAACTCCTATGGGCCTGATTTGAACACAATAGGCAAAGGTTTTGCTCAAGCTGAATCTGCAATTGGGCGACTGCTACCATCATAACTCCATCTGATCATCCACAAAATGACTCAAATATCAAAACATGATCAATACTAAAGCAGCACCGAAAGTAACAACCCAGTCATTACTTGAAACTGAAAAATGTCCTGTTCATCTTCAAAAGAAGTTGGTTTTCAAAATTGCGAGAATTCCGTCTCGCTCTTCTTGGGCTGAAGACTAGTCCTGTGATGCTAACTAGCCTTTCACAGGCCGCTGAGGCAGGTAGAGGTGTGTTCAGCTTCACACACAGCTTGCGCACAGCTGGGAAGGATTTGCCTAATGCTGCGCTCTCGCGGCTCCTGTCAATCCTATGGTGTGGTGGCTAGCTAACGTTAAGTTAGCTAACATTAGCCAACTCGTGCTGCACAACTGTCAACACTTCCTCAGCTCACTAACTCGCTAGCGATCCACGGGTGTTGGTCTTCGTCACCACCGTCGTTTGTTTCGGGAGTAGCAGGTGCTTCCATTTCTGCTTCCGTCATGAAATCAGTCATCGTAGAGTGGAATTCTACTCATGTAGGATCGCTAGCTATAGCATATAGCATCCTGGGCATCACTGGGAATCAAAACACCGCGGCTTTGAGAGCACTTGTTTGCAATTGCGCATTAACGTGATTAACCAATGATTTAACTTGCAAGCTAGGACCACTGATTCACCAAACCTGCTTGCTTGCAGTCTCTGTTCCACCACAGTCCCCGACGTTGGTCTCATGATTCATTTTTTTCTGAAGATAGATTTGATTTTGTAGCGAGTAACGAAGGTTTCAGGGGAAATGTATCGGAGTAAAAGTATCAGTTTTCTTTGCAAAATGTAGTGAAGTAAAGTAAAAGTCAACAGAAATATAAATAGTAAAGTAAAGTACAGATATCCAAAAAAACGACTTAAGTAAAGTAACAAAGTATTTCTACTTCGTTACTATACACCACTGTAAGACATTCACACCCTGTCATGTACCGTAAAATGACTCTAAGAGCCAACATGCTTTTTCATCAGAGTATGAAAAACATCTCTTACAGCCCAATGACAACAAGTCTGATTGTCAATGGTGCTTTGATACCAGAGATGGGCAGTATTTCTATTACTTGTATTTGAAATACATATTTCAATTACTTTTGAGTATTTTGTAATTTGTATTTGATAGGGCCAATAAAAATCGAACGTAATTTGTAACAAAATACTTTAGAGTGGAGTAATTTTGTATTTTAAATACTCAAAATACTTTCTCCACGAATCAAAAAACAGTTCACGAGTTCAGTCTTCAGATCTTCCAGTTCAACGGATTGTCTGTCAAGTTAAATATTTTATCTGAGTGTGACAGATGTCAACTAGCTTGATGTATAATTTATGTCTGGGTCTGGCTACATAGCCTATTGTATATACATGGTGATGGTTATAATATCAAGCTCGATGCTAACATGCTAATGATGCTAGCATGCTGTCTAGGCTAGTGCATAGCCAGTGTTTAGCAAGTTAACTTATCAGTCGAGTAGCTAGCTATATAGGAAGAGGGAGATTGGGAGCTTGTATGTTCATGATAACCTTATCAAGAGACGTCTGACCATCGAATCTTGCACTGTATTACAAGTTATGCTGTATCTTCTCAATGTGAATGTCATAATGCCATATCAATTACTGGCAGATAATATAGTTCACAGTTGGACATCTACTGTCATAGCCTGGCTATTTGTTCAAAAAAACAAAAAAACTTTAAATATCCAATTTATTTTATTTAAAAGGCATATTATGAAAGTATTCTTAGTTTTATTATTTCATACATTTTACAGTTGGCCAGGTGGACAACATGTCTTAGCAAGATGATGTTCAAGAAGGACCATCAACAAGCACAGATGTGCTTAGTTACACTGACATTCTGTGACTGTTCTTTCTTTTTGTGGGCTTCACCAGAGCTTTGTGTACATTATATAGCCCAAACCTGAATGCTCTGCTATACCAAATTGTGAGAAAATGGAAAATCCAGAAAAAAGTATTTCCTATATTTTAAATACAAAATACATGTATTTTATTTTGATACATTTATTTGAGGGGTATTTTGTATTTTGTATCAAAATACATTTTGATGTATCTTTGCCCATCTCTGTTTGATACTTAGTTTCATGTTTGTGTGCAGAGGCCAGGTATCTTCTATTCAAGCATCTAGTAATGTTCATACTTGACCTTAAACAGATGAACACTACTGTCTCATTCTCTGTCTCTCTTTTTCTGCAAAGAAAATTCAAATTATCTTCTCTCCAATGCAAAATGTGTGTTTTTGGCAAATCTATGGGAAATGATTCAAGCAGGGCTTTATTAAAAAGGATTTGAATATTCAAATGAACGCTTGACTGATCTTTTGTTTAAGCCCTCTTCCTGTCACCAGTTATTAGCTGAAGAGGGTGAAAAGTTTCCTGTATTTTGGTGAATTTCACATTGGATTTACACTGCCGGGGATTTTATTAAACCATTATTTACATTGACTTATTTCAATTTTGGTTCCCTACAGAAAGTTCCAGCTTGACATTTTTTGAACAAACTTCTTTATTTTTTCTTATTAGCTTTTCTTATAGATTTGCGATGATGCTTCGGTAAAAATAGGATTTCCAGTCAGTGTTTACCAAGATATAATTGGCTATCTGCAATACAGACGTATTTGGTGCGGGGCTGAACTCTTGGATGAAACAGAAATGACTGCCTCAGTGCCTCTGCCTAACTGTAGGTAGTTACTCTACAAATAGAAATCTCTGCCTCGTGATAATTACTGCCACACACTCTCAGAGTGATGCAATATGAATGCGTGAAGCCGTTGTATGTGGGGACCAAAATAATGACATGTCGACCCATGAAAGGAAAGGATTAGAAATGAGATGGATTGTTTTGTTGCATGAAATGCAGTTCAGTGATGTTGAACAAGTGGAATTCGGTGCAGTGATTCAAAAAAAGGACAACTTGCCCTCTGTGTGAGGCGCGTTAAACAAACCAAGTAATAGTGGCAGACTTCCCATTAATTAAGCTTGAAGGATTCAGTTTCAATCCTCCATTTGTTGATGGGGAATTGCATACTTCACAGCCTCTGCCCCTTTGATGGTAGTTTTGGGACCAACAAATTGATTGATGGATAGCTATTTGCATGTATCTTAAAATGCATCTTTTTTCCCCCCTCATTTTTCTTGAAAATAATGGAATGGAAGTAAGTGTGTGTAGGTGGGACTGGCTGTGTGTGTGTGTGTGTGTGTGTGTGTGTGTGTGTGTGTGTGTGTGTGTGTGTGTGTGTGTGTGCGTGTGTGTGCGCACA
>NW_022280096.1:1967635-2058613 GCF_004355925.1 Anarrhichthys ocellatus | reverse complement strand
GGGGGGGGGGGGACTTGTTAAGCAGATTTCATTTTCCACCAGATCATAATGCAATCATATTTGGCCTGCTTTATTGTGCCACTCAGCACACACACACACACGCACACACACACACACACACACACACACACACACACACACACACATACAAATACATCTTACTCTGTTTAGGATTTGATTTTATTATTCCATTTCACTGTGTCTTATTCGAGCATGCACAATAGCCAGACATCTATTTATCCTCAGACTTTTATAACGAGCCATATCAAGCATGTGCAATGCTCTTACACAGTTTGACTTTGTTGCCACCACAAAAGCAAGGCCCGATTACATGTTGGCCTGGTGTAAGAAAATTGAAACCCTCTATAATCCCACTTTATGGAAATCACTTTGATTTCCATGTTCATGGCAATTTCATTATTGATGAGGCAAAGTGAATTGGCAGAGGTGGTGTCCAAAGACCTACATTAAGTGCAATATTCAAATTGTGCCCCTCTCTCAGTATGAGCTGTGACCTTCGGGTGCCATGAAAGCACAGCCTTATAACCAAGGCAGTTAGTTTGCCTAAGGCATATGAGATATAAGCATATGTATATTGATATATTGAGGTAGTTCGTCCTTCGGCAATTCAATGAAGCGGGATATATATTTATATCTAGGTGTCCAGTGGATGCAGTGCCTGTGTCCGCTGATGAGAATGAGTATCAGGCTGTACAGAATGTGGGTGAATTTAGCCGAGGTAGTGTATGCAGGGGTTTCAATCTCCCTGCAAACCATTTGAATATGGGCCCCTGATTTATTACCTTATTTGGTCTGTCTTCTGTATGCAAATGCATTAGTGGGGGGCGGCTGGTAGTAGGGTTCAGGGTGGCGGCAGCGATGGTTCTGTTGCTGGTGGCGGTGGGGGGCACACTTTGGTTGTATGCATAATGAGATTCCCAGGGTCATCCCTCCGGTGTGTCAGGGTCCTGTAGTGAAGCAAGCCTCTAGGGGATGGAGAAGAAGGGAGGGGGAGGGGGAGGTTGCAGGGGAATGGGCCCCACAAGACAAAGTCCCCAGGTGCCTTCCTATCCTGCCACCTCCAGCCCCACCCCTCAACCCTCCCTCCTAAACTCCTGGCAGTTCCTCAGCCTATCTGCTGCCAGCTCCATTAACCCCCGCTACTCAACCTAGCTTGCACTAAGTGTCTGCTGTGGCTCTTGGCTCAGTGGAAGTGCATTAGCCCTCATGACAATGTAGCCCCCCCCTGCCAATTATGGATCTGATCTGTGTGTTTAATAATTGCCCTCTTCAGACGCATTCAATTGTGTCCAAATTGGAGTGGAATTGATTTTTTGTAGGATATTAGCCGATTACTCTGAGTGCCCCCCTAATTTGAATCGATTTGAATAATGGTTATTCATGTGATCTTTGCCTTACTGTGCTGCACAACGACACGCCCTCAAGGTGCGTCATCGCCACTGTGATAAGTACAGTGTATACACAAGTGTTGGCATGCGCGCTGCATTTGATATTGCACGTTCTTTCTAACTTGAGAAAATGTAAAGTGATTAATACATTAGAGGAAAGAAAGGAGATTGCAAGGGCATGGAATAAAACAAAATCGTAAGAGTCATCCTTTTAGCTGGAGATCAAAATCATTTTTCATCATCAGTGAAGCAAGATTTGAGGGCGCCCCTTTTGTTCTTTAAATGGAACTCTGTGAGGATGGGTCTTTGATTGTTACTCCATAATCTGTAAATAAATATATGGTTTTCATTTGCTTGCTTACATGTGATGTTTTTCAAATGCACGAAGCCACTTGATCAGAATGAAAATTTATGAAAAGATGTCCTGCCACCACTCGCTTTTGTTGAGCATATATGCAAAGCGCAGACCTGGGTGCTCTCATCCGTAGTGGAGTGAACGCTGCCCTGGCCATCATATGTGTCTCAAAGAGAACTGGGCGGACACAGACAGTGATTTACCCCCCCAATAGATAGAAAATAGGCCTGTCTGACACTTAAAATATTAAAGAGTGGAATATGCACCGCTACGTTGATCTTCGCTATCAATATTTAACATCCTCTTATGCATGTATGCTGAGTTGTCCAATTTCATTAAGGCCATTTGTCATCCTGGAGGGCACTGGTCTTGGGCCCTGAGGAGCCCAGGGACAAACCGAGGGGGGCTACTGTCACCAGCACCCATGTGGGGAAAGCGCTCTGCCTTCCTTACTGTATATACAAGCAATAAACAAACCAGCAAAGTCTATTGGTTCGTTCATTGACACGGGTTCAGAGAAGTAAGAGAATTATTAGTTGGTGGAGTGGTTGAAGCAGTGTTGGATGCTGATGTGGTATGTAGTCCAAAATGAAAGAAAATGATATATATTTATTTTTATAAACACACATATAAAATGGAAATTGTTCTGTGTTTCTCTGATCCGTCAGCACTTTGAAAAAAATCAACATTTGGTTTCATTTACTCAGAATTACACTTTGAATGTCATTGTGTGGGTACGTGTTCCTTTTTTTGTCATTATAGATAAAACCTATGAGTTTCTAAGAGAAAGGTGTAAGGAAGTATATAACCACAAATTGTGCATTCATCAGTTTGTCTCTGTTCTGCTCTCAGCATGTTGACTGAGACAACATGCTATACATGCAGCTCTATTTGCTTCCCATACATTTGGCTTGTGTTTATCACATTTCCTCTAACAATACATCTCGATTCCTAAAGGCACAGAATCTCAAATGTGACATTTTAACAACCCTTATTCCTTTCACGCTGCACCATTTCCTTTTTGCACTTTAGTGTCATTTTCATTCCAAACCTGAATTACCAATTTGTCTTTGTGGCACGGGCAATTTACATGCATCCGTTTCAGTTTTTTTTATATGCAAAATGCACTAAAGTGTAGCATTTTTCCCATCACAAGGATATTTTCCCGGCTCTAATTTCATGGTTTTGATGGTGAGTGAGTCTGTCTCGGAGGAACTGTACCTCTTGTTCTCATAGCTCCTGGGTGACGTCTTGATGACAAGTGTCTTTAATATGCATGGAGAATGGCAGGTCCCACATTTTGTCCCCACAGTTTTGCATGTTGAGGGGAAATTGCCCAGCATTGGGGCTGCGGTTACTGTAGGAGACGAATGTCAGTTACCATTCAGAGAGCGACCCTGGCTTTTTATGATTATTGCCTCTGTGTACCACCATTAAAAGCAGAGTGGGGGAATTGTCCGTGCAGCATTTTTGGCTCACTTGGTGGTGGCTAGCTTCCAGTAGGTAGGGTTGCACAGACATGTCCTCTTATGAAGGAGGTACAGTGATCCTATGCCAAAGCCTAAAGGTCTGCGTCCAACCATGGCACAGCCATAGCTTAAAAGGAATCTGAGGACTTGTTCACTTTCATAAACACAAAACCATCAGGTTTATAGACACAACAAAGGATTTAAGCTCTGCATAATTTACAGGGTTTCAGAACTATACAGTGTAAAATAAATATCTACGGTTATTAATTGGAGTTTGCAATGACTTGAGATCCGTATATATGGAAGTAGAGACATTAATAGGAGCAAGTGTTTGGGGTCCCCTGTGGAAAAAGGTGCAGTGTAATCTTGAATCCTGTATACACAGCCTTTTCTCCCTCTGTGGTGAACTGCCACAAGATGATCAAATAAGTAATCTGACAGAAAGGGAACTGACTTGTGAATTGTTTGGCTATTTGTGTGCGCTGATCTGTGATGCACAAGGTGTTCAGTTACAATATGCTATGTGTTGCTGATGCTATGACATATTTGGTTCCATTTATCTCAGTTGGATTTGTATTTGCCAATCACCGTACCATCCGCTCTGCTGAGAGGGGGATTGGCTGCAATCTGCCATCCCTACACAACGTTTTCACACTTGCCACTTTACTGTTATTTGTTTGTTACGGATATTTTATTGTAAATTTTAATATTTTTCTAATTTAGTCTAACTTATATTATTGCACTGTGTTTATTTATTGTTATGCACCAGTCATCATTTTCTGGAGACCATGAGCCGTGCACTCAAAACACTTTTATTAAATTGAACCTTTACTTAACCAGGAAGTCTCTTTATATATACAGTATATACACAGACTATATGTATATATAGACAAAGAGTCACAAAATTGCAATCATCATGAAATTCATTTTAACACATTTTTTGAATAAGGTAGTTTTAACAAAATGTAACTAAGCAAAAAGAAAACTTGGAAAAGCATTTTTGATAGCCTAACACTATGGATTTGTACCTGCACACTGTCATTAGATCTGTATGGTGGTGTGATTGGTGCTAATATGCTGATCGCTAATCCATATAATTGAATATTCAATGCTGAAATCTTCCTTTTTCATTTAAGAAACTGATCATTTTGAAGTGAACATGTTCTTACAATTGATCCTCACTTTTTCCAAATATGGATTTGTTTCCATACGAAGATCGATGTCTTGAAACAATTCTGATAACGATAAGACCTATCACTCAAACACTGTTCAACATGACAGGTGATACCCAATTATTGAAAGTTGGAAAACTCTTGAAGTATCTCAAACCATTGAGATAGTTTTCACTCTTGAATGAACACTAAAAGACGTAGCTTGTTAGGATTGTTTTGAGGAAGATGCTACTTTGCTTGTCTAAATCTATTGAATTCATAAACTAATTGAGATCCTCTTTGTTTCTTCATTTGTTTCTTGACGTGTTGTTTTTCACCTCTCAACTCAACAGTATGCATGTCTCACTTTTCAACTGAATCACACTCTCTACAGCACATTCAAACACATACCACATCAGGCACACGCACACATACATGCACATGACACTTCGCCACACCAACCTCTTGTCTTTCTCTCACATTCAAACACACACAAAGGCTCACAGACAAACACCTCTGGTGGCCATATCCGCCACACTTCTTACTACGCTAATCAATCTTACAATACATTCATCATCAGCACCGCACTGCAGCCTCCGTCCTGCTGAGTGAAATCTCATTTAGGCCTCGTTGGATGTTTCACTGCACTGGAAATATGCAATTACATAACGGACATGGGGGGACGAGGCCTGGCAGGGAGCAGCTTCTGACAATTAGACACCAAACAGACCAGGTGTGAACTGTGCTGCACACCACTGAAGAAAGAGACTTTATCTATCTATCTATCCGTCTATTTATCTATCTATCCATCTATCCATCTATCTATCCATCTATCTATCCATCTATCCATCTATTTATCCATCTATCTATCCATCTATCCGTCTATTTATCCATCTATCTATCCATCTATTTATCCATCTATCTATCCATCTATCCATCTATCCGTCTATCTACCCATCTATCCGTCTATCTACCCATCTATCCGTCTATCTACCCATCTATCCGTCCATCTATCTATCTATCTATCTATCTATCTATCTATCTATCTATCTATCTATCCATATATCCATATATGCATGACTATCAAATGTTTTGTATGGAGCAAATCTTAATAGAAAACTGTACAGTATCAAAAGTAAAGTCCAATGTGCAAATTCACTATTATATATCATAAGCAGCAGATGGAGGTGGAGCTAATTTTATAGTAACTACTTTATATTTACTGTTCAACAATGTATGATATTTTATAAGCTATAAATGCAGAGAAGTAAAAGGTACAACATTTTCATTACGGAGAAGCATAAAGTAAAATACAGTGGAAATACTCAAATGCAAATACCTCAAAGATACTTTGACTTAAGACTACTGCTCGAGTACGTGTACTTAGTTACTGGTTATGTAAACTGCACATGCAAAATGATATATAGATTTTACATGTTACATTATTGTTCTTTTGCCAATTCTCCTTAAAATAATTTTACTTTTACACTTTTTATGAATTGGTATGACAGCTCCTCTCATGCAGCTTATTGTCAGAAAACATTTGTATGCACTTTAATCCCTGCATGTGAGTTCTTTGCTAATGGATAGACTTTAACATTTTCACAAAATCTAGCAGCCTTTACCAGTAATCTAAAGTCCACATTACAGTCATCCTCAAAAACCACCGTAGTGGTCAACTCATATGAGTTTTGGTTTTGGCTAATGTATTTGTATGTGTGTGTCTGTGTTTGTATGTGAAGAAGAGCATGTGTGTTCAGTGTGTGTGTCTGGTCTTTGGACAGTTCCTTAATATGCTCTTTTTTTCTAAATTGCATCATGTAAATAAAACTATCAATGTCACTCTAATTTCATGATATTGCATCTCCTTTAACCCTCAATAAAACTGAAGATGGAGTCTTTGAATAATTACAGCATTAGAGTTGGTGCACAATATGACATGAAACACATCGGTTCCTTTATCAAATGTCACATTTTTACTCACTCAGCTCAAGAAAATGGAATCGATATGCTTCCATCATGGCTGAGATGCAGCTGTATTGTTGTGACTCTAACATGACAGCGGATGAGGTCCTTCGGCTTCCTGATCAGAAAACCAGTCTCCTTCAGATATGAGTGTGTGCATGTGTGTGTGCGTATGTGTGTGAGTGAGAGAGAAACACTGTGTATCTTTCTTTCTAGGTATGTGTGTGTGTGTCATACACATGCATAACTCTAACACATGATTACAGTGTCTTTACAGTGTGGGTGTGTGTGTGTGTGTGTGTGTGTCCGCGTGTGTGCATGCGTGCACGTGTATGTGCGGGGTTCACAGGCCCAGGCTTGACATTCACGCTACACCACCTACGCACTGGGGTCCCATCTCGGGGTCATTTACATATCTTTGAAAGACAGATTGAAAAGAAAGAGAAAGGAGGGAACGAAGGGGTGGAGGCAGGGTGGAAAGAAAAGAGGGGAAGATGAGATAGATGAAGAGAGAGTGATGGAGAGAGTGAGAAAAAGAGAGAAAGACCAAGTCCAAAGATTACATTCTCCCCATCTAGAAAATGAGGGGAAAAGGCAGGGTGTGTAGGGGCCTACTGGGAGGATCCTTATTCATATTTGTGTGTGAATTGTTTATCACGGTGACAGAAGCGTGCCAGGGCTGAGATAAAGGCAGCGCTCCATCACGGGGCTGTGACAGCGGGAGGACACGCAGCGCACTCACCGCAGCAGCCCCAGAAATATTATTAATAGATGCTGACTTGATTTGCCACGATTGCAGCGTCTTGGCACCGCTTGATTGTGGCCTGTGAAGTTCCGTCCAAAGGGGAAGCTATTTTTCATGAAGTGACAGAAGTCTTAGCGGTTTATACCTCCCCCCCCCCCTGCCTTCTTCCCTTCAGTTGAGCAGTTGCATCTCTTTCCAAGGAGCTGATATGCAAGGCTGCTTATTATGAGAGCAGTGTCAGATTCAGAGAGAAAAAGCCAAGCAGGGAGTGGGAGAAATAGTCGCTCCTTTGATGGGATGGCCTGTGAGATGGCCTGTATATGATATCCGCTACGTGTGTCTGAGGCTGCAAGTGTGAAAATGTGTGCGTGTCAAGCATGCATAAACTTCTGTAGTTCAAGTAATATCAAAGCTTTAAGAGTATTGGAAAATGGGTTCTCAAATGTACACATACATACATTCATAAGTTCACACAAACATGGTAAATATATATATATGCGCACATATACAGCAGTAATGATGCACGCATTACACAGTGAGGCTTGGATGAAGGCAGAGCAATTTACAGTACAGAGCTCAAAATCCTTTTCAATATTGACAACATGTGACATCCCTCCTTGAACACGGCCACCCTCATTCAAGACAATGTCTTGCTCGCATTGTGGGAGGCTTGGTTCCACTTTTCCTCTCCATTTAAACCACACACTGGGTGTATGCTTGTGCAGCCATGAGAGGGCATTGCAGTCCCAGATGTGTGAAGAAAGAGTGAATAAACTTGGTTTTCGCTGTCAAAGTTCAGCTTATACACACACTGACTTTGACAAATGGGTTTGCGACTTTGATTTGAATTTCAAACCCGGGCCACCAATAGGTTTCACAGGCCTCCTCCCCCATTAAGTGCCATACAGCACGGAAAAGATCAGTGAGGATATTTGACAATGAAATAGAGACAGAAACCTTTGTGTTGAACAATGTGATCTCAAACCGCAGACAAGCCTAGCCGAGGGGAGTTGAAAGCTGGTAGTACAGTGAGATCACAACATCTGTAGACCGCCGTCATAACGGCAGGGCCGCTTTACCCTTTCTGACCTTGTTTGCTTATACACTTATCAAAACGCCCATGAGATCAGAACGTGGCGGAGTTTCTCAGGTCTCTCTTTGTCGCCGCACATACACACACCTGCGCCTGCCAACCGCAGGTTCTGTCCTCATTGGCGTGGAGACGGGAAGGAGCTGCGGTCACAAACACACACACACACACACACACACAGAAACATACATGGCAGCGTAGTGCTGTGCTGGTGGGGCCCTAACCTCACACAGGATGTGCGCTTGTTGCTGTACAGACCTTATCTTGGTGCGCTGCACTGCTACTGCAGCCCAGAGGCCACAGTGTGGGTGTGACACCTGCCAGGGAGAGGGAGGGAGGGAGGGAGCAGGAGAGTTGACAGAACAAACTGAGAGATGAACAGAGTGAGATAACTCTTCACCTTTTACTTTTAAGAAGCTACATTTGTGATTTGACTGTCAAGTGTCTTTCAGTGTCAGTTTTTCTGATACATTAATAAGTCGTTGCAGTTAAAAATGAATTTGAATTTGTTTTGAGTGATACAATAAACACCCTGATTCCACAACCATTGCAAGGACTGGTTGCGACCCATGTTGCCCTAAACCATGATTCATCCCAGCAGTGGCTTCATACACACAGGACCATTCCTCCCTTACTATATTCCACACAAGCATTGCTTTCAAAACAGCAGGAGATCTATTCAGTCTCCTGATTGATAGTAAATGTTCAGTGTCGGCTGACAAATTGATTCCAATAGCATTCAAATCCAGCGGCGGCGGCGGCAGCGGGTCATCTTTATTCACTAGTATGCTTTCTGCACTGAACATTGTTTATTCAATCTGCACCATGCCGGCCGACGTTCTGTTTTTCGAGTAACCTATTTATGATATTGCTCTATGTTCCTGAGACAGAGTGATATTTTCACACTGGCCTCGTAATAATACACCATCCTTAATGGACCCCCCCCCCCTTATGATTTGAATAAACGCATACAATTAAATCAACCTGGAATACTGTAGCTTTTAATTGAAAGGGAATTATCCTCTATATGATTTCAGAAATGATCTCTGGGGAAGTAGTGGTGCTTTTCAACAACTCACCAATTAGACACTTGTCTTTTAAATGGAAACTACCTCCAAAGGAAATGCCCGCATTAGGGCTTAATGATTTGGGCACTTACCAATTACTGTAGCAATGAATTTCTTTTCTCGTTAAAACAAGACATCGTTTTATGGATTCATAAAAGCTGCAGTTCTGTACAATTTTGAAGCGATGGAGGTGAACACTGGTGAAAAAGACAGTCATATATTATTTATTGAATATTAGATTATCATATAGTATATACTATACATTTAAAGGAGGAGTTATTAAGTTAAGTTATGCCCCAAACCACATTTACCAGGTTAAATGATTATGTAAATCTCACATCTGTAAAAATTGATTAAAAAAAAGAAGAAAAAAAAGATTGACGTTTGGGGCATAAATCAACTTTTGTAAAAACAAATTCCTCTCATTTCTCTCGATCCATGATTTAATTAATTCACTGGGGATCACAAATTTGTGGTTTTATTTCACAATAAGTCTTATATGAGTGATCCAGATGAGCTCTATTTGGTACAGCCATAATATTGACAAAAGAGGGCAGCAGGCTGCTACTGACTGGCCAGACCTTCTCTGTGTCAGGGAACACGAGACTTGGCCAGAGAGAATTTGGGTCTGGTTTCGTTCAGTGAAGAGGGCCTGCTTGTCTGCGCGCCTGCCTCCTTTGGCTGCCTGTCTGTGTGAGTGACTGCAAGATTGGTTTATTTTAGTTCATCATCTCCCTCATCAATCTTTTACATGGGACTGGGTCAGCAAAGATGACAAAAGTGAAACGCTTATGTGGACTAAAGTTTCTGGCAGCGACTCGGTGTGAGTAAACACGAAGATTTGCTCTTCCCATTTTTCCTTATCACGCCCCCCCCTCCCCTTTGTCCCCTGTCCCCCGCTTCCACTTTCTCTCTCCTCTCCCATTCCCCATCACACCCCCACCAGTCACCCCTTTCCAGAGATATATGAAGGCAATGTGTGGATCTGGTTGGCTTTGTGAACTAGGCGCCAAACCACATCTGAGAAGCTGTGCTGAGAGAGCAGATTGCATGGTGACGTCTTTCTCTCCTCTTCCAGTTCTCTCTCGTCTGATTGCACTTTTCTTCTTTCCCCTCTCATGAGGTGTTTGGAAGTGACCGTTGACCGACACATTTCTCCTGTCTGCCATGCGTTTAACTCCTTCCTGCAGCCACATATCTACTCCAGATTCATTCCCATTCATGTATTCTGCTGACTGGCTACTGTACTGCTGCCTGTGTGGGTGGGGCAGATTATGGGCTGCAGAGTGACGGCGACTGTTCTAATCAAGAATGTGATGCAGAGAGGATGAAAATAAATGGATGGATGGGCATGGGCCTTTTGAATTCAAACACATGTCCGATGTTGTAAAGGCTTGTCAAAGTGGAAAGAAAAGAACAGGGACAGAGGGAATGAAATGCTGAAACATACTGGTTAGCGAGTGTTATTAGTGAAGCCTGAGACATCTCACTGGGCCATATGGAATTACTGAAAATGGAAACCATGTTGAGGATCTCCACAGTACAACATCTGCTTCCAAACATTTAGGCTACCAGGGAAAGCTTTAATAGAAGGAGATAAGATTAACCTTTATTCACCTTGTCTGACCGCTGACTGTGATTTTAGGTCTGCAAACTCTCATATAATGGTGAAATTCTTATGATTTCTGTTGGCAATCTGCTGTTGCTTGACAGTGAGTGCAGAGATAGATAGGAACCATGTGGGGAGAGAGGGTATGGCATGCAACAAGAGCCCAGCCATGAGTCCAACCAGTTATGTGATAATCAATACTGCACTCTAAGTTTTCTAACCAATTTTAGTAAACAAACCTTTCCAGTCAAATCTCATCTCGTCAAGAGTGAATCTGTCTCCCAAAAGACTTGCAACATTGTCATTTGCTGCTATTAAAATTAAAATCCTTGAGCAATCAAATTATCAATTCCATCCAGAAAATGACAGGAAATAGCAAATTATGCACATAACAAATTCCCCAAAGCCCAAGATAACTTACTCAAATGTCTTGTTTTGTCCAGGGAACAATCCAAAGGTATTCAGTTCAATATCATTGAAGTCTAAGGAGACCAGCAAATATTCACATTTTGATGTCTTTTTTTTTCTTAAAAAATGACTCGCTGATTAATTTTCTTCAGATTGATTGATTGTCTAATTGTGTCAGCTCTAAAGAACAGTAGGCTACAACATTTATCTTTTGACACAATCTAAATACAGAATGAAGCTATGGCATCCTCAACCATTGAGACACTGGTTGAGTGTGTTACTGTAAGTCACAATGACAAATGACAATCACAATGAACAAAACTTTCTTTTGCCTTCTTAATACTATTTTCCATATTTAATGTGCCCTTGTTTAATCTAATATTTAGATTGTTTTTCATTTCAATTTTGTCAATGCTTTTTCAGGGCAGATCAAACATATCAGAAAATGAAAATCATCAGCCCCTGGATAAATAACTCTGAAGATAAAGTATACTTAGGCATACTTACATAATCCCATTGTCTGTTCATGTACATTATAGCTCCTCCGGTCCGGTCCTTTTCTGCCCCCCCATCCTGGATGAAACATGCCGAAGAAAGCCAAATAAGAGCAGAACTAAAACAAAAGCCACTGGGAGAAAAGATGCAACATTTATCTCTACAGGAGACATTATTTCTTCCCAGAATTTTTATAAAGCACCAGACAAGGTGTCAACTGACAGTGGAGTAAGTGTCATCATTATATCAACTTTCAAAAGGGTCATTATAACATTAAACACTGGATAACATTGAGGGTCATTTAGCCTCCATAATACTCCTTCAACATGGTTGTGGTTCTTGCAGCTATAAATGTCATAATTTCCATTTAATCAAGGATATCATATTATGACTACTTTAAACAGTCCCAAAGCATTATGTCTCATCTTGTTGCAACTGCTCTCTCCCTACATGACTTAACAGAAAAGACTCTGGACAAACGTGTCCTCATGACTTAAAAGTTTAAGAGCAAACGCTAAACAAACTGGAAAGAAAAACTCACACTGTGACAACACAACTCTTCAGGAACATGTGACTCACCAAACAAACTGTTTAGCCACAGCCGTGATCCGTTCCTTTCCAATACGGCATCCGCTGCCCTTCAACTCACTAACTCGCACACATATAGCACACACAGAAGACGGGTGCAGCGTCGGGCCGGAGCACATGAGAGAGACGCTTTGAAAAATAAGCCCTCATTTGGGCAGAGTGGATTCAGATGGCTTGGCTACAGCTCAAAGGCGAGCAGCTCTCTGGGTCAGCTTATTATTTCAATGGATGCAAGGCGCTGATGTTCTCAAGTGTGGTGCACTTCAATCAAGCGACCCGGCAGCTCAGCACATGGGTCAAGGCTACAGTCTCATCTATCGGGTGTAAAGACTGGGACCTCGTACCCGGCGCTGCCATCCCCAAGTCTGCTGTATGAGACAAACTGGCCTCCCACAAAAAATACAGTAAATTGAATTTGGCTGCGGCAAGGGAATCCCAGACCTGACCAGGAAAAAGAGACAGAAAAGAAAAATCACTCAAAGATGCCAAGTTTTACAGGAGTGAGAGAGAGAAGACAGATGTTTAATTTACTTCAGTGTGTGAGTGGCGGGGCTGAGAGGTGTGGACTTCTTTTTGAGGGGGCGTGGGGGCATTCTGTATTAAAGTGTTTGTGTTTGTGCTGAAAAATATTTTGGACTCTTATTTTTCTCTAACAGAACAGAGCGTAATTAACATAAGAAGACTCTCCAAACATAAACAAACAATTCAACTCGTGAGTCACAAAGAACTATGGAAGTAATTGTTGTTTTGTCTTCATCTTACTTTCTGGCCGGTCTCGAGTGTTTCCTTGTTCTGGCATCGACTTGTATAAACACACTTTGGTTTGTTAGGTGGACGGTCATTATTACCATAAAGGATTGCTTTTCCACTTTCAATGTTTTGCTGGAGGGTTTCATAAACACTGGCTATAATTCAGTGCAGGGGACACCTCACACACACACATGTACAGGCACACACACACACACACACACACACACGCACAAACACACACACACACACACACACACACATACACACACAGAAAACAAAAAAAACAGCTCAAACTAATAAACACTTAACACAACAGAGTGAAACACAATCCCAGCTGAATGAGAGCCATCATGTGTGCTTGACCGAGTCTGTGCTTCTCTGACTGGTCAAAGGCAGCCTTGCGAGAAGGTTAACTGGACTATATTTGTTGTTATTCCACCATGGGCATCTGTTCTATTGCTTACATTAGCACTTATCAACTGTGCCAATATTAGTCATGGCCCCAGAGTTGTGTAATTCAGACTTACTAAAGCGTAGTATCCACGACCATGGTCTGTTTCCCCCTCTAGCCATGCCCTGATAGGGTAATGCGGGGTGTAATGATGGCCAATTAGAAGGGATCACAAAGCAGGACATGCAAACAGAACCCAACACTCCAGACCCGGCGGAGCTGCGCCCTGCTGTGGCTGCTGGCAACCTTGTTTTCTCCTGGTGCAGATCTCTTATCAGAACTAGTTTCTCTAGAATGAGATTTCACTTCAAGCATACTGATCTAAAATCAGTGTTCTTGAGAAACATCACTGGACCTACAGTACAGTGGGGTCCTCGACTATACAGGGCAGTGTCGACTACTTGGACCACCCAGGTTCTAGCTGCACTATGAGGCCATTGTGAATCCATGAAGGCAGCACCCTGATTCATACCAGAGCTGATGGTCTAAGAGCGATGCCGTGTGTGGCGAGCAGAGATAACCTCCAGCACATTGTATCAGTAATTGGCCCTGATGAATTAAACAGCTTTAGAGATTTGCTTGGTGCAAATTGAATAAAGGTTGTTTTCCTGCTGTAGATGTTAGATAAAGACACTGCACAATGACCTGACCACACTCAGGAAGCTGGAGGTCAGTGAGTTTGTGCACCTGAGCATGTCCTCCTCTTATGTTACAGTAAAGACATTTCATCCATTGAGATCTGGTGACATTGGTTTAACTTTCCAACACGTTCACATTCCCAACTCGTCAGATACCGATCCTTGGTCAGTGTCCCTAAGCTTCCCAGTGTGCAGCTCAAGGTTAGTTAGGGTTAGGAAATGGTTGACATTAGCTTGATCACTAACGACTCATATAACTAGCAAAATAAGTTTAAAAAAAACGCTGACTTTTGGTTTTACAAGGGACACGAGCAGCGATCTCCGTTAATACTGCATCAGTTGCTCTGACATCTGATAATGGCACGGATGGGTTTACATTGTGTTGGAAGTCGCTGCGTCTCATACAGATGCTAAAGGTCTCGGTGCGTCAATATCAGACGCCGAGGGGCACTGACCAATTACCGAGTTGGGAGTTGTACTTTCTCATTGTTGGGTCCAACATTGAGAAAGAGTAACAACAATGTTTGCAAAGTCAACAGTAGTAACAATAGTAGTACTGAAGTGTTAACCCTTCCCTTTGCCACAGACTGGGTTTGCACATTTGACGAAGGAGTAAAAGTATTGTTCTACACCAAATGAGAAAAGATTCCATATGTTACATAGCTTTGGCTATGCTTGAACAAATATGAATGTATTAATTTTGTTTGACAAAAAATGTCCACATACGGATGTTATTCATGGTTGCTCAAACTCCCTGACTACTTATGAATAAACTTTAATAAAACTCCAATAGGAGAAATACAAATAATCGTATTAGGGACTGTGGAGGGCTAAAAAGTACTGTCAACACTGATTACAAGTATAGAGCACATACAAATCTATTATATGCTTTACAGGTGGCGTCTGAACACTTTCTATAGCGGTATTCTGAAACATGTAATCAGTTCAAAATCATGTTGATAATTCATTTTCTTAATATTACAAGCTATTACACAATATTTAGAATGTATTGGAGCTGTTAGAGAGGGCCCGGAACATGTAGGGGTAAAACTGTGCCTTGAAAACCAAAGCCTTGCAGTGCTTATTCTAATGATATCCTGATGACACTTCAGTCTGTGTACGCAAACATGACCAAGTCTCTCCCAAAACTGTAAACCACATATGCCACAATAGATATATGACTGGCAGAAATATCCCTTTTTAAATCTGTGTTGTGTTAAGTTTTTCAGCAGGAATAGCCACAACACAAGAAAATCACCCTGAGAACTGAAAATATACAAGTGGCGTCACAAGCACCTCTTGCCTTATTTGTAGCTATGGGATTGACTCGTTCATGCACGATTCATATTGTGAATCGATCACGGCTAAATAAAACACAAATTTAGTTTCAGGATGGATTTTCACTGTTAATTCATAAAGTCTGAATCATATGTGTTGTAGCAGAAGATGGAGGAGATACAGAAACGCTTCACATGCTTTACAACCGGTTTTACCTCACTTCATATACAGTAGTACCATTCAGCGTCTGCTGGGTAACATGTGGGCATCTTAATATGGAACAAATATAAGTACCACTACAGACAGCGTGCCAGGTGTTACTCATTATACAAGATAACATTTGGATAACATGTGAGTTCACCTCCAAATAAATCACACTGGGCACAAGGAGTCTGCAACTGTGAAGCCTGCCGAACGAGTTCAACAGCAAGGATGAGTTTTAACTCAGGCTAATAGTTTGGATCTCTGAGTTCTTGGGTGTTTTTATAGAATGATTAAATTGATAAACCTCTTGATTTTCTTTTGTTTACTGCTGTCACATCTTGAAAGACTGCAATTGTACCGGTGGAACTTGTGAATGTAATATAGTGGGCTTTCCTTCACAGCTCTATTTTAAGTCTGATCTGTATTGTTTGCTTCCCTACATACTGGATTGGCTGGACAAAAATCAGCTGCTGGGGATCCGATTTATTTCACATACATAGGTGAGAATATATAAGTTTTAAAACCAGATTGTCCCCATGAGGCATGGCCCCCCTTCAAGGCCATGCCTCACATTTCAAGTTCAAGTAAGAAAGCCTGAGGGCCTTAAGGGCCTTAAGGGCCTTATCATGTCAACTACTGAACTTTAGGAGTGCATACATAAACCAGAACACATCAGTTAACACACAGTAACGCTGGAGTTTTGTGCCTGGGACTAGAAACCTATTGTTTAAGAGATGACCATGAATTTACATTATTTGCATCTGAGAATGGAAAGCCCAGTGTAGCAACAGTAACTAAGGAGGGTGAGGGCTTAGCAAAGGGTCAATTACAATTGACTATGTCAACACCAGGAAAACCATGTTGAAAAAGTCTTTCATTGCAAAGGTGTAACAGGTTTGGGACTGTAGCTTCCAAAGGAAAGACGCAGACTTCCCTTTTGTTGCAACACATTGTGCTGCAACACATTGTGCTGCAGGCTTTGCAGTTTCCCTCCTCTTTACACTGAATGTGCACAACAGCTGACAAATCTGACTTTCCCTTCCTAATGGTTTATTTTATTGGAGCTTCATCAACAAATGCACGCGCACACATAAATTACACTCAGCTATGCACGTGCACATGCAAACGAGCAGACACAGCTGACTTTTCCCCCCCCTTTGAGATGCCGCCAGTGGGTCCCGAGACGATTGACACCCTCTGGTTTCAACTTCTGTGACCCTTCCAGCAGCCTGTGAAGTAGGCACAGAACAGCAGAGTGAAGCCCTTGGAAATATCTGCGGTCAGCTGCAAGAGGAGGGAGTGAAGGAAAGAAACTTGCTTATAATAAACAAGATAATGGGTGCCATACGCCCCTACTCACACCACTGTTGCCTGCAATCTCTCCCTCACTCTTGTCCTCTCTCTATGTCTCAGCCACTCTACTTAGTTTTTCTATAAAAAACTGCGTTCATTGTTTAAGAATGGAGTAAAACACAGTGTGTGAGAGAAAGACAGCAAGGTGGAGAGGGGTGAGAATTAATATTGGCATTTAGTTTCAGCAACCGGCCCTCAGTCAGATCAGCAATGGCCTTAAACACTAATTCTCTTTAGAACTGAAACTACGCAAAGAGAGAACAAGACTGTTCATAATTCATCTTCAGCCCTCACAGGTCTTTCACATTGGAAGAACGTCTTTTCACAGAAAACTCAAAAGACTCTTTAATTGAATTGATTTTGTTTTTCAGCTGCATTTCACTGAAGAAGTCATTCCTGCAGTGTGAGAAGTCAACAGGTCATTGAAAGCACATATTCCTCAGAGAATTCCGTATGCTTAACAGAATAGGAAGAAATGACAATACCTCCCTCTGCCTCAATCTGGTTCCAAGAAGTTTGACAGCAATCTGAGTGCGTTCCAAGAATCACAGAGAGGTGAGGATGGGCTGAGGGGCTGGCACACAAAATCTTAGACGATGAGATTTTAACTGGAAAAAGACAGAGCGGAGCAGGAAAACAGGAACGTTGTGTTCGTCTCTCGTTTTGGGGCCAACCTCTGTGCTTGACAGCCAAAGAGATGGCAGAGAGAGCCAGTTTGTCTGTGTGTGTGTGTGTGTGTGTGTGTGTGTGTGTGTGTGTGTGTGTGTGTGTGTGTGAGCTAAGATATGCTTAAGATAATTGAATGAGGTGCAACCAATGTTTCTCTAGCACTGCCCTAACAATTAGGAAAGGATTTCACAATGTTCGCAGCAAAGGGTTTGGAAAACCAATGCAAGCGTGTCTTGCAGTGGGCTGGTTTCTCTCTCTACACTGACGGATCATTTACTTCAGAAATGTTTAGACAATCTTGGATGTCATGGAATATCTAAGGAGCAGAGTAAGATAAGGCAAAATCATTTTTCCAGGAGTAGTTTATTTAGTTCACCTAATGTCTCCTTTATTCATTCATTTCTGTTTTCTTTTTCCCAATTAACAAATTAGACTGCAGTGTTGTAAGAACAACTTTCAAACAAATTCATGCCGTCATGTCCTAACCTCGTGATCTTAGCTGTCAAACTAACAACTTGCCTTTTATCCGTTTGACAAATCAGCTAAAACACGACCATTCAGAACTTCATTAACGACTATTTTTATGTGAACTGCAGGAGAACAGATTAACCGTCTTTGTCTTTGAGTTGCAGTTCTGAGGAAATCAAAAGAACTACAGAGTCAGTGAGTAACCTTGTGTTTCTAGTTTAAAAAAAGCACAGTGAAGAGCGTGGCTTCATTTTCTTCATGTTCACTGTCTCTTATCTCAGCTCTACCCTACCAGGGAACACAAACCCTGATAATGCCCCTATGAGACGTCAATCTACCTTTTTTAGACTTTATTATACAGATTTGAAGTGCTGTCTGGTGAGTAAAAGAACGTGGATTTGTGTTTTGGATTACTTTCAGTGTCAGAGCCCATGAGTCTGTATGAACACGTAATTTACATCCGAGGCAACAAAGTGGTTTTCACCACAGAGTCATAGCTGTAAAACCGCTGCTAACTGGTTGATGTGGATCCCAGCGTCTTGTGAAATGTAATGTCCCACAAGATCCCATCCTGGCCATCGCCCTGTTACATTGGGACTTTTTCTATTAGCATGTCTCTTTTTCTTTCGCCCCCCATTTTCATTGTCTGTCCTTCTTTCTTCCCATTTTCACTGTGTCTGCTGGTGCCGTTCAGCCCTCTGAGACCACCGCTGTGGTGTTGCAGCAAGTATTCTTGGCTCAACACTGCTTACATGCAAAATGCAAATTATGAAATCCGTTATTCCACGATCTAATTTGCTGCTAAAACCACATTTTATAGTGATATCTTTTCTGTCACCCTTGCTCGTTTCAGATAGATTTTCACTGACATATTAGTTATAGTACCTCGTATTTCTGGCAAGAGAGCATCTGTTTTATTCAATTATATCACTTGACTTGAAACTGACATTTGGTAATGGATACAGTGCTGATATTAAAATGTACTCACCCTATCATATCTGCATTGCTGCCTTTTTGTGTGACTTTTCTACTCAATTACATATAATCATAGGATGAATGCAGCTCCTCCCAGGTACATCGCCTTCCATTTCAACATAGCCGTATTATTTTCAGTCAGCATGGGGGCAGGGGATTCCCCCTATTTATGCAGTATTAGTGCAGCCCCTTGGCCAGACACTTGGCCAGCCCTCTCCCATCTGGCACGGCATAAAGAAGGGCTTGCCAGGACACGCTGGAGAGCCAGGTTGTAGCTGATCCGCTCACAGGAATGTGTCAGTCATTCTTGCCAGTCCATCGCTGCTGATAATTCAAAATGACAATATAATGAAAGTGGTGAGGTAGAGAGCAATGTGGTACTGTGATGTGCTACTCTTACCCACTCTGTCTATCAGTTGATTGGGCTTGGGGAGGGTGGATGGTGGCAAGTAAAATGTACATAAAAGACGGTTTGTGAATGGGGATAAGTGTAAGCAGCCATGCCAAGTTCTTTGTGGATCTGAATGCTTTTGGACTTTCAGCATATTTGGCCTCACTTTGCTCAGACTAGCATGAGTTCCAGACACAAAAAGAAGCTGGTTCTTTTTGGCCCATTATTACACTCATTATCACTCATAAAAGTATCAGAAACAGCAAAAACAAGGGATTAGTCTTCCTCTGGGAAGGCAGACATGTTTCAACTTTCTCCTGATAAATATATTTTTCATTTTATGAAATATGAATTTGTTTAACACAGGGGTGGGTGCAGGGTGGGATCTGCATACTCTACAGCTCGCCCATTATTTCATCTCCAAAATTCTACCTTGTGGCTTCTGTCAACCAGAGAATACCTCTGATGAAGGTGTCCTCTCATTTTGGCTCCGTTTGCCAGACAGATGTTGGCATTTGAGTCGGAAACCTTAAGGGACTGGCATGTTCCTCTGGGGTGAGGGGGAGAGCAAATTATATTGACAAACATGCATGAGATTCATCCTCCGTCAGACAACCTTTTCAGCAGAGGAAACTTTGAGTGAGTCAGACAGGACATGAATATTCTTTTTTTTAATAATACGTCACTCCAGTGACACTTTCTCACTTGACTGACAGATAAGTCGTAAAATACAAAAACAGATATTTTTCATTTATTTTCCAAACACAGGATTTACAGAAAAATATCCTAAAAGCTTTTCACTTAGCCAGGTGAGAGAAGAACAATTGCAACCCTTTAGCCCAGCATCTCATTCCAGCATCCCAGTGAGGGTGTTGAGTCTAATCTGTGGATAAGTGTGCTGATACTCCTTGCTTTCCCTGATGCCTCCCAGGGGATGTACTGGCTTGGTCGTCAACTCAGGATTAATTAGAGCCTCCTGTGTCCCTGCAGACATATTAGAGAGCTCAGCGCCGGTCAAACACCAACCGCATTAGCAACCCACAACAGAGGCTAATACCTTGCACTTGAACACATCACCAGGTACTATAATTAATAACTACCTCTCTGTAGTCACGGAAGCTTCCTCTTGGAGTATCTTTCTGCTGCCTGCACAAGGACTCTTTTCATGGAATAAAGGAATTTCAGTACTAATATGTTCTTCGATGAATTAAATAGTTTATTGTTTCCATTACCTGACTCATTATTTATTCTGCAATATGTTTCTAAATACTAAAATTGCCCATCACCTTTTTTCCAGTGCCTTCAAACTGCTTGTATACTTAAATTAAATTGATAGAAAACCGCAAAAAAGCAGCAAATCATCATATTCAAGGGCTGAAACGAGGAATGTTCAACATATTACTTGATCATTAATGTAAACAATGATCTATTAATCAACTAATCGTTCTGCAAAAACAGAATACATTAGAAGACATTGAAGAATTAATGCTTGAGGCATGATACAGTGAGGTAATTTAGCTTGTTGCTATAGAGAGTGATTGTATTAAAAGATTTGTTTATGAAATTGTAATGAATGATCAGTTATTAGTTCCTTTGAGAGAAGCTAAAATAGAAGGTGTGCTTTTTGAAGACAAAAGCAAAAATGTAATAATTGCACATCTGCAATTCTACCCTCCCTATCAACAATATTACCCATGTCCCTCGGATCAAGTCTCCTTTTTCTGTCTCCAGGCTCGGTTGGCCCGCCTGCCTCTTGAATAAACATGGGCTGAGGAGGATCAGGGCGCCCTGGATTGCCTGGGGTTTGGCGAAATGTCACCATAGAGAGGAGCTGAGGTAGATGCAGGCTTGATCTGCTTGATCAGTCAGTCACACAGCGTCCACTGAAGGTTAGCAGTGAGGCAGATTTAGGTACAATGTGTACACACAGAGAAATGTACACATTCAGAGTCTCAGTGGATCATAGCATATCCCTGTTGTCCAACTAGGAGGCTAGGGAACGACATAGAGCTCCATATATCCCAGGTTAGTGCACCTGATCAGCGCCTTTGAAGAAATACATAAAGGTATGGAAAGGGGATATAAGTAATCCCTGCAATATTAATGTCCAAAATGTCATAGAAAAGCCACAATATTGTTCAAACGTGACGGGCCTGGTTAGGGTTCTAGAGTGACATCTGAGCCAGAGAGACTTGCCTTGTATAATGAAGGAACTCGGGGTTCCTGCCTTTCAATCCCTCTGGACTTGGGTTTGTCTCCCAGTGAGCATGGCCTGGACTGTCAAGAGACTTTTTGGCTAGACGTATAGGGAAAACAAACTGCACTCCACAGGGTCCAGTTCAAACAACAAGGCTATTATCTCGAAACTTACTCAAGTAGATTTGTTGTCAAGGCTGAAGTGATTATTTTCCTGATTACTCCCAGCAGAGGAATACATGTTTATCCACCTCAAATAAAACACCAATTTGACTTGCATTTTCTGATCACCTCCCTATAAATTAGACTTTGCTCAAATTCAAACAAGGGGAGTGTGTACAGCAATGAGCACGGGCGTCAACATTGCTACATCTCTTTTGAGAGTGTGTAAGCTCCTTATATCAAATGGTTTGTTTGTCTCCCAGTCACAAATCATTAAGTATTTTGCTCCAGTTTTTTAGCTCAGTGGGTTGTATGAAAATGAGCGACAAGCCTCGATCCCTCCTGTGTACGGATTATGAGCCTGTGTTTGTGAGGGTCTGACTCTAATGGGCTAGTAATTACAGTTTGTTTATGAGTTTATTGATGCATACCGTCACCATGTCTGCATGGGCTATGGGCAATGGCAGATAAGGATCACACATTTATTCTCACCCCCCACCCCCCTCTGAAAACCAAGTTAGCTCACATTGTGAACTCCCACTGTGATCATGTCACAAGGCCCAATACTTTTGATCTACGCTGGTATGTGTCCAGGGCATGGAGCTAACTTGACTATGCAAGCTTCAGATACAGAAGCTATACTATTTCTCACTTTTATGTGGAGCCAAATGCTGTGGAAAAATTATACACAGATTATGTCATAGAAAAAAGCCTGGATTGTCCAATTTACACCTCCATTATGTTTCCACATCAATACCACCAGGTCAGGACCTGCATGTACTGGGAATTACTAACATCGGCCGTATTCCCCCCCCCCCCACCTTTACATCTTTCAGTGTATCGGGCCAAGTCTCCTGGAAGGGCAGGATGGTGGGTCACAGCCCGCGCCCTCCTGGGGCTCGGAGGGTATGTTCCACCGTGTGTTGTCAGCAAGGCAACAACAGCAGGTGGTCTCAGATCCTTCCCTCTTCCCCGGGCTCCTGACGACCTGCACGGCATATGCTCTGGGAACCCTTGACGCAGACATTTGTGTTTGTACGGTCAAATTTAATCAAGATGGCATCTGTTGGTGTTTAATGTGAGTACAGTATGCATGTGTGTGTACAGAAAGACAATGTTACAATACACTGAGGGAAAGCATTTAGGGAAATTATATTTCTTTCTCAAAGCTCACATGCTGGATATGTCTTTACTATTGATGCTTTATTCGGTCACATAGGCTGATACCACATTTACCAGTTTTTTTGTTTTGTTTTTTGGAACTATGTGAAATATCGTCTTGTTACGAGTGCATTCCCTCTGGGACGGGGTGTTGGTCTGTGTCAAACCATGTGCCAGACTAATAAATGTCTTGTATGAATGTACCTGCAACTGGGTGGCTGTGGAAATGAATTTCCTCCTCGACAACAAATAGAGCTCTAATCTAATCTAGCCTGCATCTTTTCAGAGTGTGTGAGGATACATGGACATAGCGTATTTGTGTGTGGTCGTACGTGTATATATGTTGTGTTAGAGTGCAAGTGGGTGCATGACTTGATGCGTTTGTGTGTGTGTGTGTGTGTGTGTGTGCGCACGCGCGCATGTGTGTGTGTGTGTAGTATGTGCATATGCATTCAGGTTTGCCTAAGATCCCATTGTTGACTTCAAAAGGATTCCTCTGAGGTTTTAATTATGCTACTGCTTAACTTGGCACCAGAGAAAGAGAGTGATCCTGGCTGAAGCCTATAAATCTCTTAGTGCAGACACATCCACACCCTCCAAAGCCTTCGACTCCCCTGGACCTCCCAGACACATTAAGGTAGAGCACCCAGGTTGGCCCCAACCACAGTCACTTTACACATACACATACACATGGACAAAAGCAAAAGCGCTGAGCACACATGGGCGAACAGATGCCTGAGCTGACACAATCAGACTTGCCCTCACATGCACAAACATGCGTTCTTCTGTGTGCATCCACTTTAATGTTTGCATGCATGCATATACAGGAGGTACACAGGTGCATATCTTAAAGCTTAGCTGACAAGCTTTAGTCAGCTTTGTTTGAGGTAAGATCAGGTGGAGGTCTGATGAGTCAGAGTGCACTCTTTAAGTCTTTAGTATGTACCAATATAGGTGACTGACAAGATCCTACCACAAAGCAGATAGTTCATCCGGCTGTTTTAGTGGCAATATAGATCCGTGACTTTGGACATATGGCTCACCATCTAATGTTGGATCTTCTTCACTGGACCTCCTCACTCCTGCATTCTCTGTTTTGCTCTCCTTCATATTTCATAAAGGTTTCTCTTATGTTGTAGAACTAAATCATAACAACATCAAAGTAAGAGCTGACTGGATGCAAATACTTAAAATATGGTTACTCTCTAGTTTAAATTATTTGAGAATTGTTATGCCCAAACAAAATATGCTTAGCATATATCAACACAATACAAATACCAGACATTTAAATATAATTAATAGTTTCAGCTTAACAAATATTTGTGCAAGCAATAAAACACATACATCTTGCACATTAAACATTAAACCTACAAACTCTCAATCTTTCAGCGCAGAAGCAAAATTGTATTTTTCTGTAGAAACACGGTACCTGTTTCACCAATCAACCAAACCATTTTGCCAACTACTCTTAGCAGCTTCACATAGTTGTGAAGTGCAACTATTTAAGATAAAAAAGGCACTTCTGATGGTCTCGTGGCTTCTGCAGTGAAATCGTATCACTGTCATCTGATAACCGCTGACTTTAATAACTGTTCAATAACTGTTTCTCAACTTTTGTGAAGCTCAATGTTGTTACATGGAGCAACAAATTTAAATTTAACACTGATGTTTCTTCGTGACCTACGCTACATAAGTAATCAAGACCATCAGCGAAAATAATCTGCTGCCTCTGATCTGCAGTCAGAACCCCAGCAGAATGTTGACAGCTCGGGCCCAACATCACACGGGAGAACCAAAACCAGGACTGCAAGACTTTTAGACCCTGCGGCAGTGAAATGAGAAGTTTTCTAAAGGGACTGTGGTGCTCTGAGACTCTACTGCTTATGTCCACAGGGACTGCCAAAATCAACACAAAATAAAAGTTCCTCACAGTAACATAATAATAACCCTTACCTTTGATTTTAGCATCTGCACTGCAAATCTACCGAGACAAAGTGCAACTAATTGAGATGAAACCGGCACTTCTGGTGGTCTCAAGACTTCTGCAGGGAAACAGTTTCACTATCATCTGATGACTGCTCGACTTCAATAACTGTTTTAACTTAGTTCCTTCTGTTTTTCAACAAGGAGGCACACCGACATCACAGTTTTGCCCTCGTGCTCGCAAATTGCACTGAAAAATGCAAAATGCTCCTGTTATTTTCAGTAAGGGATTGGATTGGGTGAAACAAAACATTTGATTAAGTTATCACATCTGTAGTGTCTAACAACAGAAATACAAGCATTCATTTAAAACTAAGTAAAGTAAATAGTTCAATTGTTTATAACTTTAGCCATTTCTAATTGAACCTGTTTTGTTCAGCTAGGTCTAATGTCTGAAATGGTAAAACTTTGGGATAATGCAAGGCAAACATTTTCTTACCACATTTACACTTACACTTACTTTACACTCATGCATCTTTGGCAGATCAGACGATAAGAAAAAAAGTAAATAAGATACATCCAAGAAGCATTATATGCAGAAGTTATGTTGGTATTTCTTACGGTTACCAAACAGCTTAAGGTGCATCACCATCTCCACCATCATTTGATCACTAACAAAGACCACACCAAGAGTCAGGAACAAAAGTAGTTTTATTTGGAATTGCTGCCCCCCCAAAAAATACAGTTGAATGTCTCCGAGTTATGTGGACGTCATAGGAAAATTAAATGCTGTTCCAAGAGGAAAAAAAGTCACGCCACTGTCTATGCTCCATTCCACAGACGTCCTCCAAGATGATGAAATCGTGAAGGGATGGGGTGGTGGCAGACAGGGGTAGTAAGTGTGAGAGGAAGGATCGACCTTGAGGGATGATGTGTATGGCGAAAGTCAGGTGTCCGACAAAAAGGGAATCAAATACCTTGGGGCTCCTCTTACACCTGAAATTGATACGGGCGACGAGGTAGAATGATACTTTCCAGGAAACGCAAAAGAACCTCCAGATGTCTGGATCAATGGCCAAAACTTTGAAAGCACTGGTGATGTCAGTTTTGGTCAACCAGACGTATGAAGTTGATGGAGTTTGAGATGGAAACGCAATGCATGAACAAATCTGGGCTGGGGATGAGGCTGCTGATGCATGGTGTAGTAGTGCAGTTCAAAAGGAGTTTCTTCTTAATAACAGAGTACTACCTTAAGGTGATGCCGATGGGACTGATGCCATCCACTGTGTCAGGCTCGGCAAGGGTAAACTGGAGATTTTAGCAGCTGAATGATGAATTGGGGATGACCTCAATACATGGGTGGACACTAAAATTAAAACAGTGAATGACAAAGTGGACAAACTGACAGTCGGGATGGTCCTTGAGGGCAGAATTCAAGGGGTCTGTGGGTGTTTTGAGGTGACTGAGAAAGGAAGGGGATCAGAGATAAAACAGACGGAAAAGGTCCCGAGGGGGAGCAGCGTGGCTTGTTTTGGCTGTAGCAGAATGAGCAGCAGCAGCGTTGGTACTGGTTGTTGAGGGGATGAAATGAAAGAGGATAAAACGTTGGACAGATCAGACACAGAGGGAGCAGGCACAAGGGGAGATATGACCTGGTCTTGAACAAGGGTTGGAGCAGTTGGCTGCCCCTCTGTAGTGGGCTGGAGTCATGATGTCATCAGCAGGCTGCGAGCAGGTGGCGCTGGGTAGAGAACTGGGAAGTGAGCGGCTGGCCAGAGTGGTGAGAGTGGATGCTGTGAAGAACTGGAAAAGACTGGTTCTGTTGTTGGTCCGGTGGAACGGGATATTCCTCTCTTTGAGGGCACACTGTAGGTCCGGTCAGAGATGATAGTTGCCCGGGAAGGAACCGGATTCGAGAGCTGAAAGCTGGCCGTAGTGTCCTGAACATTAGCTCAAATAACTTCATGACTGGAGAAGGCTGACCCTGATTTGTATGAAGCCGGGGAAACCCAAGATAGACTTGTAAAGTGGCTAATCTAGACACATACTATACATGTGGTTTACAAGTGTAAACAAAAAATGTATTCAATTTCTGGATGAGACACTTTAAATTACAAGAATAAATGGGGTATATCGTCCCAAAATCTGGTGCCCTAACTGAAACCCGAGGACAGTGTCCACCCCTCTACTACTCAGTTTCTCACAGAAATATTGTTGCAGTAATACAAAAGACAAAAATCAACCACTTTTATAGCAATGTAAGGAGACGTTGTTTATTTGTGTCAGCTTTTTTTCTTCTTCACTATGAAATTACTTTCTTGATGTCTTCTAGAGTGGCTGACATATATTTAATGTAATGTATCCCTCCTCCTGTGCATTACCCATATGCCTCTAAATTTGAAGTGGAAACCCAGAATTATCTCAAAGGCAAATGGCGGTTGTTGGTAGCAGACAATCTTCAAATGACGGTATCTTTTATCTGTGTACCCTATTCCAGGGTAATACAGAAGGAATAAGGGACTTGAAAAGTGAGACCTCCGCATGCTTGCTTGAAAGAGTTATTTCTCTCATCGAGGGATTTAGAGCGGAATGTTTTTTTTGTTATTCCTCACCATTGCGCTCCACCCTCCTCATTAAAGACCATGCACAGTTTCCCAGGAGAGTCCTCCAACATTACAACTCTTCTCCACAGGTACAGCTCTCTGGGGTACCTTACTTTTTCTTATCCCTTTCCCTCTCCTCCCCTTTCCTCTTCTCTACTCTCCCTCCATCTCCTCTCCTCATCTGTCTCCTCAATCCGTCGCCCTTCTTTTCATGTACTTCCCACTCCCTACTCCGTTAGATCTTTCTACTTCCTTCCTTCTACCTTTACCTCACTACCCTTACTTTGGCAGAGCACAATACACTCCTTACCTCCATTCCTCCTTCCCACCCTCCTCCTCTCACCTTCCATCTGCATATGCAAGTGCTTATTTTGAAACCGTGGACAACAGATATTCAATATTAATGAGGACCCTCATGAATTTTTGAGCTCTAATTAGATGGCTCTTGGTTCGTTAACTGAGAGGTTTTCAGTGCTCAGTTAGAATCCAGTTAGAATCCTGTGGCGAATGGTTGGTTTGGGGGGTTTGAGCTGTGAGAGAGAGGGACAGTCCCACCCTCATCTCCCACTTCTGCACTCCTACTCCCCCCCCCCCCCCACACACACACACACCCCCACATCCCACCCCTCCCCAGCACCACATAGTGCCCGTAATGTCCCACAGTGGGGACAGTGATGGGGCGAGGGGGGTAATCAGCAAGCCTATATCGCCGGAGCTCATTATAAGACAGCTGGCCATTAGTTTGCAGGCCCTGCGCATTGTATCGTCTCTGCGAGCGGCCTCCTGCTGGGACATTATTTAGCTATTCTATTTCATCGTCACTTCAAATGATGCAATGGCCTTTTCAGGCATGGGCAGACAGACACAGGAGTGAATGGAGAAGGTGACACCTCCGCCCTTATGTGACAGGAGAGACATTCCATTTCACAAGTGTGGATGGCCGATGGATGTGTACACACACACACACACACACACACTGTCCAATCCCTTCATGACTCGTCTTTTCTTGTCCACTGACCAAATATGGATAAGGATTACACAGCCAATCCTTACTGTATCTTTCCCCTTTTTCTTTTCCTTGACGTGTTTTCTAGCACATTGGTTAGCTGTCATGCCCGTGTTATCATCCACAATGTCACAGACATGTGCCCTGCCCTTGCAACAGCCCCCACCAACAACCAAATCCCTCTACTCTGATATCGTTCTCCCAGTTCTCGAGAAGCGATCCCTCTGTCCTTTGGTTTCTGATTGTCAGGATCAGTAGATAACACAGGCATCCATGCCCCATCCCCATCCAAATTCTAGCACCAGCTCCTCACCCAACCACCCACCACACCCTTGCTTGTGCATATGCAGAGGAAGGAAGCATCTCCACTGTGGCAGCAGCAAAACACCACACTACAAAAGAGATGCACACCTCTGACAGTAACCATCAAGAAGGGCGTTGACAGAATAAGGGCGGGAGATGATGATCTGAGAGGCAGGGATCTGTAGAAGAAGGCAAGAAGGGAAGAGAAAGGGCTTTTTTCTGTCTCCTTTTTTCATACCTTTTTTTCATTTTCCCAGGATTCATCAAGCGCCACTTGACACATGTCTGACTGGGGTGGCGTTAATCTCCCCAGAGGGTGGGGTCCCCTTTTCTCCTCTGCATGCCACTGCTTCACAGAGCTCTTTTCCCGTCAATTTACATTTCAAAAAAGGCGATGAGCCGATCAAGGACGGTCACTAACGATGAGGTCTTTCATCAGTGGCTGGCATGGTATACAGAGATAGTATACGGTGAGGTTTCATTGATCATAAGCAGGTGGGTGTGCGGTTTGGCACTGGTTTGTGTGCTGCTGGGCTCCTGTCATTGTTTTATCCTAAGTTTGTCTCAAGGGGCAAGACGTCGCTGACGGGGGATGTGCTAGTGGGTCTCACAGGAGAATGTCTTTGTCATCCGGAAGCATTACATGCCAGTGAATTAATCACAAGGATTCCAACACCTGCAATCCGAATGAATCTGAAATCATTTTTCTCTGAAAAGTTTTGATCTTTTTCTTTGCCATTATCAATAACTCAATTACTGACAATATGATTCAATTTCAGTTCAGTTCTGGTCAGCTCTTGATCTACAATTGGAGGACAATAGAAAAAGAAATTGACTCATCCATCAAAATTATACACAGCACCTATGGAACTCCTCAGTAATACAAGTAATTCATCTAGAATATGATTTCCGGTAATACGTTTGGATAAATACAGAAAAGCTGCCAAATGCATCATGGACAATTTCTTAAATTCGTAGACAAATTGATAAGTAATTGACCACTGCAATTAAATGTATCATTTACTTAGTTTTGGAAGAAAAGAAAAAAACATTGTTTTTCTTGCCAAGAGAGGATGGGCAGATTGGGGAATGTTTGTGGTAAACACTGGGTTTAAACAAAATTACAACTTTTGAGCCACTCAAAGGGCTGAATACTGCAATGAATACTGAGTCAGACCCTTAATCTTGGAATCATCCCCCCAGGGTGGGAGATTATATTAGCAGAGCCATTCATCTCCAATAATTTAGGAATGTAGATAGTAGATTAGCTCTATTCCCTCTTGTCTGCCAACACCTGGGGCTTCGCTCATATTCAATACCTCCTTGTTCGCCGTCTGTATACTACTGTTGTAGGTGGCCTGGTCTCTCCACTATGCTGATTTGACTCGAAATTACCGAGCTCAGTAGCTGACCAGAAGAACTACCCCCCCACAGACATGCACATCCACAGACACTCTTAATACTCTTGAAGATCACACACAAAGGTGTAGAAAGATCAGAATCATTCACATTAATTTCTATTCACGTTATTTTATTATACTCACTCGGTATGTAACCTGTGCCCTTTTCCCTGTATTTATAGCCATGAGGAAGGCACGCTGTAATCGTTTTTTAAGGAGGAATGGTGGTGGCAAATATAGATTTCAGATGCCATATTTGCACTGAGAAATTTAAGCAAAAAGGACCCTGTCGCTTTCAGAGCTTGCTGCTCCCGGGGTAGTGTGCTTTTTATTATTTTTCCAATTAGAGTCAATTGACCTGACAGAATGGAGGGCAATTACCGATATTTCCCCCTCCTTGCAGGCCTGCAGGGTAATTTGCTGGAGGTTCTCAGCAGTGCTTTATGTGGATACACGCCCCGCCCCACAAACCCTTTTTGGAGCATAATGGCTTATGATTTTTCAGAATGTTTCTTCTCTTACTTTAGTCTTTCTCCCAGTAAAGTACAATTACAGACTGAAGGGTTTTCATCTTTTAAACTGCCTATAATCTCCCTCTCCCTCTCCTTCTGTCTCTCTCTATGTCTCTCTGTCTCTGTCTCTCTCGCTCTCTCTCTCTCTCTCTCTCTCTCTCTCTCTCTCTCTCTCTCATGCATAAAAAGAGAGGCTGTAGTATCAATGCATTGCTTTTTATATTTATACACAGAAATTCAGTGGTGGGCCATCAGGGCCAGCAAAGCCTTCTCTGCTGGCCTAAACAGAATCACAAAGTTAAAGCTATGTTATAATTTAATAATTTTTCATAAATACACTACATATATTATAATTTATAAAAATATTTTTCCCATTATCTTATTTCCTCATTGCACAGCTACTGTCTTCCTCAGTTGCTCTGCTTCCAGTGCAGCTTGTTTTAAGTAGAGATTTTATCCAATCAGATTTCACCTCTGTGTCTCTAGGTAAGAAGAGAGACCCGAGGCCCGCTAGGAAGCCTTTGCAGTAAATGGGGACGATATTGCTCAGATCAGATTTTTAGTTTGCCGGCAATGTTTACATGCGAACTGGAGTTACTACGGAAAATACAGAAATAATTAGGCACATCTGCTGGCTAATTTGAAATAATGTTACATCAGTCCGTGGGTATTTATGGACAAAATAATGTGTTTTGGACTAAATATTTCACTGGATTGGATCGTCTGGACCTTTGCCAATGTAACAAGACCGTTTTTGTTGGAATATTATTGATGGGTGGACTATTATGAGGCCTCATAGGTGAGTTGCCTCGATTTTGTAATTGTTTGTTTGTTGGTGGTGGTCTGACAGAGGCGTTGAGTGTACCTGCTCTTGTGATTGAATCTTGAAAGGGTTTGCATCAATCGAATCACAAAAATCTCAGCTTTCCAAAGATATGTCGCATCAGTACCTACCTATACATAGCAGTTGTGTACATAACACAGATGTACACTTAACACTCCAAAGGCCCGTGGGAGTGTTAACAGGTTTTAAGGGAACAGCAGCTGTGGTAAGTGAAGTGCTTTTGTTTTACATCTGCAGTAGTGTTACTACTGTGTTCATTTGTCTATGGTGTCGTTGTTATGATATGGTTAATATTGTTCCCTCTGATGTGAATAATATTTGAATGGTGCTCTTCAGTGTGCGGTGGAATACATGTTTTAGCGCCGCAGTGTTCCTGGATTGATTTGTTGCTTTGTTGTCATATAAATATATGTGACTGGTTCTTGTGAGTTTGTTCTTGTCATTGTGTTAATTACATTCATTTTGACTATATGCATTGTACGTTAATGACGAAGCATCCCGTCATGCGTGAGGTTAGGGTCGGACATTTGGTTCTCTGTTTGGGCTGTTTTCTTAACAAAGCAGGAACTAAGGTCTGGAGAAAAGGGGATTTTGTGGTGATTGCTTTAGCCTGTTTGAATCAGTAGGGAACAGCTCAACGCTGCGGGGAGAGTTTGTAGCGTGTTTGCTTGTAGCGTGAGTTTGTACGTGTTGTTTTCCTGCTAAGCTAGTTTAGCATAGCCTCCCAGAACACACGTGCCGTATACAATGTTTTTCTTCCGTGGTGGGTCAGGCAGCACGTAGTCTGTGACGTGGTTGGGTTGCCAGGTTGATCACAGTGTCTCCACCGAAAACATTATATTTCCCACAATTTAATCTTCTGCATTTTCCAAATGCACTAGTATTATTCAAACGTATTGTTCGGTTCGTAAGCTTCGTACCGAACGGTTTAATACGAATACGTGTATTGTTACACCACTAGAAACCTGTAGCTGTGTCGTCATAATGAGGTTATTAGGAGGTGGTTCAACTGTAGTAGGACAGCACTGAAGGCCCAGGTATAAAATGCACGGCCCGCCACTGCAGAAATTAGATCTTTACTGATGTTTGGGGATTGTTGCCAGAGCGGTGGCAGTAGCGGTTTTGGTTTCATAAAATATCCATCCAAGGAGGCATAATTGTGAGCAGATCATTTCTCTCAGTGTATGCAGAATTAACTTCTGCATTGAAAGCCAGAATTATGGAGGGGGGGGGTGGACGTGTTGGTGGGGTGAGCTTGTTGGCTTTAATCTCGACTTGCTATTGATAAACTTGATGAATGTAATTTGTGCCTGCAACCCTGGGTTATTGTCCCCCTCTATACCTGCAATGCCAGAACGCTCTGTTCCTGCGTGCAGCAAAGCACAATGGCCCGGTCCGCGTTGGCTCCCATCTGAATACCTGTATCTGCCTGTGCCTCTACTGAGGAGTCTGACACACAAAGAGAAAAATAATCTTCTGAACTAAGCTCGTCTGGCATATCCACTGCTGAGTCTATAAGAGCAGAGAAAATCTCCTCAAACTGATGCACTGAAATAAATACATTTAATTTACCGATGCAAACGTTGCATTGGAGACCGTAAAGGCCGGCAAATAAAAGAGCTATGGATGGAGTTGTTTGGAGATTGAGATACAAGACAGTGTGGGTTAGTGGAGCATACTATGCATATAGCGAAATGCAAATTCACTGTGAGAGAGGGAGAGGATGCAAGAAAAACAACATTGGTTAAAATTTATTCCATGCATGTGAATGCGCCACCCCAACCAGAGCACATCATTTGCTCGACATTCAGTACATCTGTTGTGTTAAGTGACTGTAATTTAGGTGACATTGGCACAAAGCCTCTTAATGTAGCCCCGGTGGACCCCCTGTAAGAGGGGCACGCGGGACCAAACAGAGGCATCTCGCAGCTGGATCCCCGTCAAGGATCATTTCCCTCTTCACATGATTAATTACAGTTTGATCACTTGAATCTAAATCTGATTAATTTTGGTCACATGTCAGGGAGGCATCACTGGTCTATAATGTACACTGTGTTAATCTGTACCAGCCTCTCCTTGAGAATCATTTTATGAGGTTACAACATGTGAAACTAATGTTGTGCATGTGTGAAGTGCTGAAACGATCACTTTATGTTATTCATGTGTGAATTTCTGGAATTGGCATTGTGAATGTGAGATGTCTTTAATGGGCCACTCATACAATGAGGTGATTTCAGCTTTATATTTATTGTCTCCATTCTCCACATATGTTATGCTCTGCAAATGTATAGGAGGAGGTAGCTTACAAGCTGTGTGTACAACATTAACCTTACATGGAAAGCGCCTGATGAGTTGTATCTCATAGCATCTCCTTCAAAATCCATGTCACTCATAGCTGTTTTCTTTTGCTCAGACACTCATGAGAAACACCTCAGGCAAAAAACCTTCCACAACACACACATACACACACACACACATACACACACACATACGCATTCCCTCAGGACCTTAGGCCAGATTCCTTTCCTAAGTGGTTGCTGTGGAACTCCTGCTATCACAGCCTCACCATAATCCTTCTCATGGGTCAGGGCAAAGTGTCATATCGTAGTTTACTGTACGGCTTTCCACTGTTTACTGAACTTACTTCGATATAGTTTAAACGGTATGGTAGATTTATTGAATAGTTTGTATTTCAAGCCCAGGTAGTTTCTTCACTTAATTGTTAGGTGAATAAATCATCAGATCTTTGTAAAATGTCAACCTTTGGGGAACTAAAGAAAAGATATTTTTTTTAAAGTCTGACCAACATGCTTGGTTTCAGAGGAATTTCACAAAACAATATACACTCTCTGTGTTGTGAGTGACAATAGTACAGTGCAGAGTCAACATGGCGAGGTTAGAGGTCACTTTTACAGTATACCTGCATGCCCATAGGCCTAAAGCTTGTTTGTGCGTCTTTTGTGGTTAGACCTCACCAGTCAGCTACAGAAGTAGCATTTCTGATGAACCAGCAATTACACAAGAATGATAAATATACTCAAGCCATGATTATCTAGATGCTTACGGGCCTGTTTCAACTGTCAGATGACAGCTAACTCAAAGTAGTGTCATTTTTCAACCCTGAAATGACAAAAGACAGCATGTCCTGAATAGCTCGTCAATGTCAAACATTGTTAAGTATAATCAGAATGACCTTGACTGTGCTTTGTGGACAAACAGAGGAAGAACTGTAATTGCAGATCTGCCGTACGTTTTTACACAAGAATATGAAAGGGGGGCACAGCAACTCGCAGGGAAGCTTTGTGAAGTGTGTGAGCTCTGGAACTGTGATCCTCAAGGGCGAATCAGCGGAAAACAAAGCACACAACAGTCGTGGCCTACATTCATGTTGGAGTGCTTTCAACGCCAACAGAGCTTATTTTCATACGCCATTAATTGCTTGAATAGATTGCCTGTTGAATTCTTAATGTGCTATAAATTCCATGTTTGTTTTCCCCGAGTTGACAGCACACAGGCATACTGTGTCAGGCCGTGTCCTGTAATCAGAACTGGCCTTGGAAGAACATCAGTTAAAGAAAACCTTTCCTCGTTCTCTCTTCAGCATCTTATGGATTATTGTGCACAAGCTTGTCTCTCTTCTCGTTCCTGTCTGTCACAATGGAATATATCCATTACATCTGCACCTCACATCAATGGCCTTGTGCCACGTACAGTAGAGGATTTCTTTGTGCTCGTCTTTTCGATTCAAGGTAGGTGTGAAAGCTTGAGAGGGTCACTGAGCGATGTGCAGCGCTGCCAAACAGATTATCCTGCAGCACAGTGGGGAGTTGGACAGCAGTGAAGGGACATCTCTGGTTTTTGTCTCCTCAAAGTGCAAAATCAGTCGTCACTCCAGGGCTTTTACCTGTAGGAGTCAAACCCTGCTTCCAATCCATTTTAATGCATAACCAGCAGGGCTTTCCTTTCCAGCTTAATTCGTACGCAGGGACTTTGCATGTTTTAAGCTCTATGCAAATATTATTGGATTTTCCAAGGATTTGGGCGGATTTCCTGCCATGGATTTTCCTTTACAAATGTCTTTGGAAAATAAAGTGAACCTATTTTATTTAAATTCGGTTTAAAAAGGCAAACAAATATTTAGATGCTAAAAATATTGAAGAGGGATCTTCTGAAGTAGGAACTGAACTTTATTTCCATTTTTTTTGCCCATACCAGCATTTACTTTTCCCTTAATCTTTTTATTAGGAAATAAACTTTATTTTTCATCAAGTTCAAGTCCCACATCAGCTGTATCGTCATCACATTACCTATGTGGCTCCATAGTGCTTAAATTGTGGGGATCCTAAATATGTGTATTATGGCCCTGCATATCTGTGTAATGAGCCTCAGCATTGTTTTCCAGTGGCCCTGACAGATTGTACATGGACCTGGCCTTGAAAGGCAGCACTGACAACATCACATCCTGGAGCAAACCAAAAGGCTGTCCAGAATAATGGGCTGCTGTTGCAGTCATGTCATCTGAGAGGGCGTTGTTCAGGAGTGAGGAGAAAGATGACGGTGTGTTTGGACATGACCATTGGGGCTACACCATCCCCTCTGGCCATGGAAGATGAAAGCACACAAAAGCAGGTACAGTCAGCCCCCTAGGAAGACTTTAAAAGGTGTCCCCTTGAGCAAGAAAGCCTAATTCGTCTTAAAGATGTTGACTGCGTAGACAATATAACTATTATCTCTTTGCCACCACCAACCGTCCTGACAATAGTCCTTCATCAGACAATGCTATGTGAATGGAATTTGAGGTGCACATGTGTTTCATTAGTGCTCATTCTGTTCCTGCACTGCCATTTTTAACAGAGCCTGAACTTTCAACAATAATGTTTTCCCAAACACACTACAGCAAACCCTGTATTTAAAACATTATGCTGGTGTTCTCTCAGCTTACAGGGCACAGTTTTAATGACTATCTCTCACACCCCACTCGCCTGCTGCTGTCGCTTCCCTTCATTTCTCTCATAGTTTAGTCTGTTGGTGGCTTTTTCGGGCTGGGAGGGGGGTAGGCCCTGGCCACAAGCTGAAGGCTTGATTACAGTCCTGGCAAGAGAACAGAAAGCGGAGGGGCAGGAGGGATGAGGGGATGGAAGGGGATGGAAGGGGATGGGGAAGGTGGAGGGAGAGGATGGAGGGACCTCAGGCCCTGACTAAAAGCAGCTGTGGAGCGGGTGGGAGGGAAGGCCCTATATGCTCAGCAATACTGACCGTAGCAGAGCTATACAAGATGTCCACGTTAGCTAACTTGGCAGACAGGGCAACTATTAATGCTATTAGTGCTTCCTGTGTTACTTATCTTGATTTCACGTTAAAGGATAATTCCTGTTAATCACAACTGGGATCCTATTTTTGTAGTTTTGGCTATTCTTTCTATCATAAAATGTACTCGTAAAAGAAATTGATGAGATTAGATAATATGACCACATTACTGAAAATGAAGTCTGACGTTACAATTGTCAGACCATTACCCAGATTATCCAAAGCACTTTATTTGCAGGTAAAACTGACAGCGAGTACATGTGACTGCTCACTTTCATTTCTCTTCCAAATAGTACCACTTTCCAAAAAGCCACTCTTTTTAATTTCATGAATTGTAACTAATGGCTTTACTAATGGTTAATATAAAATTTAATGATCAGTTATTATCGGAAAATAAGAGCAGATTTTGGGTTATCAGGTTGAAAAATCTCCTTTAGTGTTCTGCTGTTATACACGTTGGTAATCTATTAATAAATGCATAATGAGTTGTTGATATGTGGATTTTGTTTCAGATCCCTTTTCCGCCATACAGGCCAATCAAAATATGTAAAGGTTACGCGTTTATATTTTGGGAAATTGACAGTATAATAAGAGAGATCTTATAAGAGAGATCTTATAAGAGAGATCTTACTTTCAACATTCAACAACGTGTGCAAAAACAAAGAGCCAATGAATCCGACTAGTGAGGCGTCAGTGCTTCAAGTGACTTGATGCTCTCTTCTCATGAAGCTTTCATCTATTCAAAACAAAGAAAAAAAGAGAAAAATGGTGATGAGCTGGATATGATAGTGCTGCCAGAATAATGATATATTCAAAATAGTGGCTCTGAGAGAGCTCCCTAATGGCAATGTTCAGGAAGCCAAGTATTGTAAAGCACCACGACAAGGCTACACTTGTGCGGTGGATTTACATGGGGAGATAGCCGGTTACTCCCACTCTTTTCCTGGCATTCCTGCACATAATCTATGTGCACCAGTCAACATGACGGTGTCCTTGTATAGTTTTCTCACACTCCCACAAACCTTCTGTTAAATGCAAGGGGAGGAAGAAGCACCAAAGAGGATCTAAATTTGTGAACAGGGAGAACAACAAAATTACATTTTCACAAATGATAAGCCTAACACCTAGCACCTTCATATTTCACTTAACTTGTCATTTTGGCACAGCGGCAGAAGCGAGAGCACGTTTCAAAATGGTCTTTGCTTGCCCCTTGATAGACGAGGAGAGCCAGCCGATTAAAGGGATATTTCATCCGGGGTCTATTCTGCTGCTGATTTTGATTGACAGCTCGACTCCGACAGAAAATCAAAGCAATCTGGGATGCATTTGGATGAAAGTGGGAGGGTCATCCTCAAAGGCTAAGGTTAGGCACACGGTGTGGATTTCCCATTGAAGGAACACATATTTGAGCATGGATCAAACGCCTTTGTTTGGGAACAGGGCTTTAATGTGAAGATAACATGTTGTTGTTTGGAAATGTTGAAATGCAATCTTAAGTATCCCTCTTGAATGTGAATCATCTCATTACGAGTCATTGTCTCACTGCGATAATGTGAAGCATAATGTGTTTTATATCATCATGGTAGGAAACAGGGCAAGCACTGCACTGTGTAAAATCCCCTTCAGTGGCATTATTTTGGTCGTCAGTAGCATAAATTTGGATGTGAGAAACATCAAAGCCCCCATATAAATGCCTTTCTCTTCATGTTGTCATCCTATCTTTGAATCACTCCCCCTCCCCCCTAGGGCCATGGTTATTTACATTTTCAAATCTGCATTTTTCATATAGATCTGTCTGCCTCTGATTTTAATATCAGTGATGTTTCCCGCGACACCTTTTGTTTTATTATGCATTATGAATTTCTTCCCCTCTCACTCCACCCTCTCTTTCCATCTCTCTCTCTCTTTCCATCTCTCTCTCTCTCTCTCTCTCTCTCTCTCTCTCTCTCTCACCTCCATCTTTTTCTAATCCCTATCCCCCACACTAGGCTTATGAGTCCCAGTGTTTTATCATGGGGAGAGAGATTTATCATTTCAATCTCATTTCAATAAATAAAATAATCTCTCTTCTCCTGTACGTGACAGCAGCTAATAGTATTTTGTTATCGTGGAGTGAAACTTTGCAGACTTGCTGAAATACTTTGCATTGGCTTCTGCAGCAGCATACAGTAGCTTTGCCTGCATAGTGAGGCATAGCATTGTGTTGTAAAGTGTGCACAAGTAGCCTACATTTAAAGAGATGTGACTCCAGCCCACTTCTTAAAGTAAAGCATGATGTCAAAACATTTTAGTTGTTGATTTAATGGATAAAATAGTGTAATGTGCTTCTGTTACAGCATACATTCATTGGATGTGTCTCTCAAAGGTTAAATGCAGCATCATGTCAGATGCTTAGTGATTAGATGAATAATGCACTTATCGGGTTTGGTTTGTTCCTCTTTCAGTAGCAGTAGCCTATAGGAACCCTCTTGTACCAATTCCATCCTCTTAAAAGCTACTGGGCTGCACTCATGTATGCTTTTATCTTTCAGCCAGGATATGTTCTTAAAGCACGTTCTGTCAGATCCGCCTGCTGTGGTGTGTAGAAGAACAAGAGCAGCCATCAAGACGACAGTTTTATTTTAATTGCTATCTCCCTTTCCTCCCGGTTCTTCATTTTCTCTTACCCCTGGAGCAAATCAACAGAAAAAATGTAAAAGGACTGACAGGAAAACAATTGCGTTTCAAATTGAACTCCCTGCAGAGTGTGTTCACTTCCTTAACCTGACATCCCTCCCTTCCCCACACATGGCAGAGGAGAAGGCGAGGCGAGCGGCAGCCACACTAAAGCCGGAGAGAGGGGGGAGATCGTCCTTTTGAATATGTGTTTTCTGTTTATCATTAGCTGACTGGGTGCTTCATCATTCGGCGAAAATCCCTATCTGCTGAACATAAGGCCGAGAGACAGCGGGGAATCAATCTTTTGTGCTTGGGCAGATAAACACAGGACGCAATCAGGGGGAGACGGAGCGACGGAGCAGGCCGCGGGACTCACGCCGCCGGTGATGGATGGCGGAAGTGAAAGTGTCAGGATGGCATTATGCAAATGGGGGAGGCATCCGAGCATCGCCCCGGTGATTATGGGAGATGGGAGAGCAGCCTGTGGTCCCCCTGGCACCAAGGCTGCCATTTTGGGGGTTCGTTGTCTCCTACCGGAGCTGGAGAAAAGGGGAGGAGGAGGGGGATGGATAGAGTGGTGGACGGGGGAAAGAAAGAAGGAGGAGATCAAGGAGGAGGAAAAGGGAGGGAAGAGTGTGTCATGGTATCATTCCCTCACATGCGCCATCGCCTCACCCCCACCCCTTACCCAAAAAAGGGGAGGAATAAGTCTATAAGCAGAGTGAGAGGTATCTGTGTCATTTACTGAAACAAATGACCAGCCTTCTCTTTCTGTGAGCTTTGAATGAGGAGGGTGAGCCTGCCGAATGATAGAGATAGAACATAGATGGAACAATCATGAATAATGAACTTGAACTGGACAGAAATAAAAGCTGGTTGGGGTGATTGCGACAGCAGCCATGTTTTTCGACAAGTGGAGACAACTGCATGCGAGCGGCTCTCAGAGGCCAACGTGACCCCTGGGTACAATGGTATCCATCCCGGCTGTGTCACTTTCACAACTGTCGAGATGCTCACATACACACCAATCTCAATGACAAGCGAGCGGGGCACACACTCCCTCTATAATGACCAGGGATGCTACTTGTATTCAAATGAGGGTTGAAGTGAGAGCAAGGCAGATACTTCAGGGAGCAGCCGGGGCCCAGAGGGGAGATCCAGTCGCAGTCCCTGCTGTACCATTACAGTAAGATTGGATGAAGATTGAGACATGGAAAATATGATGGTGCGTGTGAGCTGATGGGGACGGTGCAAGGAGAATGCCGCCCAGATGATCTATGCACATGCGCCCGTGCACGTTGCTGGTGTGTGTGCTGTGAAATTAGCAGCTGTAGACGGATGTGCCCATTTTTCTCCTGTTTACAGAAGGGGGGAGGAAGTGTCTGTGATATCAGAGAACGGGAAAGAATCAGTGATCATCGCTTCACAATGTTTTTTTTGAATGAATGTCTTCCATTGTTTCTCAACTTGAATGCAATTATCCAGTCTCACTCTTTACAATCTCAAATGGTTGTCCTGTTTCTCCTTTTGAACCTGCATACATTTTTTGTCCCTGTCCTAGAGAGTGCCTGTCCTCCACCTCTAACTTCACCACTCGCCACAACACACAGACAATACCAGTCCGCTCCGCCTGATTGGATCCATTTGCATTGGACACCTCCTCTGCATATTGATTGATGGGTTTAATCAGCGAATCAGGGGGAGCGCTCAGACATCAATCTCTGTCAGGCCCCTACCTTTTTTCCAAGCCTGTGATTCCCTGCTAGGACTCATCAAGGAAAGCAAGTTTAGACAGAGAAGACAGAAGAGAAAGAGAGAGAGAAAAAAAGAAGAAAGGCATATGGGGAATGGAAGGACGATGTATTAGAAATAACTTCAGATGGATTTCTCTGACTGGCCCCAGTAAAAATTGATCAGGTGTAGCATAGAAGAAGGCTGGTCAACTGTGAAGCCTTGAAGGAAATTTAGAAATGAAAGAGCAGATTTAAACAGCTTTTACGTGTACAGTAATGCAGAAAATGAAAAAGTGTAGTTTTGACAGTGCTGAGTTGAGAATAATCTGCAGCATCATAGTGTTTTACATACATTCATTGTTAATTAATCATATCGTTTGACATGTTTTATATGATTTGATCATACTTTAACAATAACTTATTTCTGACACTGTTTTGAAGAGAAAGCAATGCACAGAAAGATTCTACTTCTCATTTTGTCTGCACCTATACTTTGGTGCATGGAAGTAATAGGGGATGCCAAAACAGTTCATTAATTAGCATGAACCAAGTCAATTGTTAAGAGCGTTCGGCTTGTCTAATTTCACAGGTCCTACAAAAGGTGTAGCTGTCAAAGTCACAGGATCAATAGAAAGGGTTGGAAAACAGCCTTTTCACTCCCCTCCCTGCTGTTTGTGTACGTGCACGTCTCCATGCATGTTGTACAGTTGTATATATAGAAAGTGTTAATTGAGTTGTGATTGCCATTGTGAGCTTTATCAGGGGAAGTACAAGACCCCCCTCCAGGCTACCCATGTCAATGTGAGAGTGTACCTGTGACACGTCTAGCTGACAGATACTTCGTTTCCTTCTCACTTGATAATTACTGCAATGCAAACTCAATTAAAAGTAAGCAGCTCAAAGTGGGAGATGAGTTTGATTAAAATATGAATAAAAATACAGATCTGAGAATACATATTTTTACAGATCTGTCACCAAGATTGTGTTTGAGTTGCAAAAAAAAGAAATACTCAGGTATCTGTAATTTCTGTATCAGTGGAGACAGATAATAGCTAAGACACAACGTTTTAAAGGAACCTTTGTGTCTTTAGTTTTAAAAAGAGGTGTCTTGGTCTTAGGTGAGTACCGCTTTTAAATAACAACTAAACAAAATCAGCCAGTTAACAATACATTAATGGCATAATTAACAGCTTCTCCTTTTGCCAAGAGCAAACACTCACCCTTTAACATTGTTTTTTGTCTTATATTAAACTAAATGACTTCCTGTGTGAACCTGGTCTTAACGTAAAGGGCCACATAATTCAGCTCTAGAGAGGGGGGAAAAAAACACATTGCAACATGCTCGTTTTTGGAGGAAGAAACTTTTAATACCCACAGCTCTTAATGACGGCACTGCAATTAGAGTGGCTGCATTTTTGCTCTCGCCGCGAGTCAAAGGAAAACAAATAAAGCAGCTCGATTTAGAAACCTTATTAGACTTTGAGTCCCTGAGCAATTAAAGTATTACAGCTGAAGTGCTTCTGTGAACCCACCGATGGAAAGCATTTATAGGTGGTCTCTCCTTTACTGGTGGTCTGTTACTGGGCTTTTTTCTCTCTCTTTTTCTTATTTGCACCATTCAGAGCTGCAATCGTTTCATTTTTTATGTAGAAAGCATGTTGTGAAAAGGTATTGGACAATAAAAGCTCTTGATATTACAGCGTCTGTCAAGGACAAAATGTACTCATGCAAACTTTTCTGGCCTCTGCTTGTTTCAACATATGAAGATTATGACTAAATACAACCACACATAATACAGATTGAAACATCTATTGGAAATGTAATGGTTTAAGACTTCAAATAAACACAACTCGTCTTTTGAAGCATTCATTCTTTAATCTAAAAGGTTTGCCCCACGTAGTGTCTGAATTGGCTTGGCTGTGATGATGCCCTTTGCAATGCAATTTCTCCAATTTGATGCCTTATCAAATTACTAACCCAGAGGAAATTGACAGTATCATCTGTGTCAAAGCATTGATGTAGTTTCACTTAGCCTGAAACACTATGGTTCTAATTGAAAGATTAGATTCCTCTAGATTTTCTATCCATCTTCATACTAATTACAATTGAAGAGGAAAACTGCCTTAAATATCAATTGAACAACTAAAACCAGGTACATCTTTCAAAAAAGGATGTTTCGATCACACCGAATTTAATAATACATCATTTTTATTAGCTCTTATAGAAGTGGAAGTGTGATAGTGACAAGCAGAATTTCTTGTATATGTTTGTATTTTAATTTTGGAACATTAATAAAAGACTGACATCTGATGTGCCACTAGGGGGGGTGGTGATGCTTTTTGGGCCAAGCAAGCACATGGGTTGGTATGTGTTGAAATATATACACTACATTGGACTGTTCTGTCTCTCATTCACACACACAGTTACAACCCACAAGACAAAGAGGGAGGAGGTGGCTGAGTTTGACGGCTGAGAATGAAGAGAAAAAGAGAAGAAAGTAGGAGAATGGAGTCATGTGACTACTTGCATTAAAGCAACAGCTCTATCTCGACTAAGTTTGTCGTGAAGTCTCACCCTCTGCCTGCTAATACCATAATCCACCAGCAGTGACCTCCTCCTCTCAGACCACTTCTGACACCTCCTGCTCGGCCACCTCTGCCCTGGTTCCTCCCCTCTGATCACTCAGCAAGAGTCCCAACCATAATTGACTAATGACCCCATATCAATATTTGGCTGTGGTCACAGGCTTTCAGTACCGTTGTAATTTAAAGTGGATTAGTGTTCGCCTCAGCACGTTTCTTTTGGCAGCGAGCCAGTGGGACAAGCTTTTGATAGCAGGTTCCTTCTTGCGTGAGTGTAATGTGTGTTTCCAGTGTGTGTGTGTGTGTCTATGTCTGCTTTGTGGGTGTTTGTGTGAACTACATAAGCTGCCCATTGCACTACGGGACTTAGACACCAAAGCAGCAAAAAGGCTGCAGTTTTTCCTGATGAGGACACACACACACACACACACACACACACACACACACAGCCGCCTGCTGACTGACTAACTCCCTGTGAAATGCTGAGGTCCTAGTCCGAGTGTTTGTACTGCTCTCCCACTGTCAACTACACATGAAGGTGGAGACAGCACCAGACAAAACAACTACTTTCAATACCTGAAGAAAAAAATATGGATTGCTTGATTTTTCACACTGGCAAGTTGATTTATGTATTTCATTAAGTAAGATAACTGCAGTGGTTCTCATCCTTTTGGTTTGTGACCATTCATTAGAACATTTTAGAATACTTTAGTTGTGAATGTATCCAGTATTTCAAAAGAAAAGAACAGAAAATACATTTAGATAAAAGTAAGAAAAAATAACTTTATTGACCCCTCAGATTTATCCAGGGACCCCTTAGAAGGGTCCCGACTACCAGGTTGGGAGCCACTATTTGTTCAAACAATAACTAAGCATTCAACTCTGCTCTTAATTTGATATATCACTTTTTTTCTCCACTTGCTGTTTTATGTCTGCACTTATAAGGCTGATCAGACCAACCAGGTCCAGACTTGTCAGGATACACGTCTGCTGCATTAACAGCTCTACTGTGGCAATACTCACAGACAGACAAACGGAGAAAAAATAGTCTGACCGTGTCTTACCGTGTTGCTGCACCTCTTTCTGTATGCAAAGTGCGGAGGAAGAGTGTTTATCTCGCTTGCTGGTGGAATGTTTGTGTAACTGAACGCTACGCTGATCGAGTTCAAATCACGACAGGATAATTAAAACATGTTGATCCCTTCAGTCATGGGAAAGGGGCAGATTTATTAATGATACACTTACCACAGCCCCGTGGACTGCGTGCGCAGTTGAGAAATGGTAATATTGCATGAAATCGTTGGTTAGATTGTCATTTACCTGCAGGCCCGTGCCAGCGTGAGTGGTCTTTCATGTAAATGAATTTGTCTAGAGAATGAGAGAAATGAGAGACAGAGGGAGGAGTGAGAGATGGAATTAATAGCTCCGGGTCATGGGGATAATGATTTCTTCATGGACCCAGTCAGAGTCAAATGGCCCAGGCATTTCGTTTGGTGTTTCTAAAAGGAGGAATGAATGTAAGGGTGAACATTACATTGAACAGGGGCATTTATTGAATATGTAAACGCATTTGGTTTTACGACAGGGTCTACATGCCAGCAACAACGCCTCCAAATGACCCACTTTGTATTCACGCAATGCAAATTTGCCAGCGCATCGTTAGATCTCGTTGATTGAGTGGCGCTCCCATATGTTGAACAAGAGAACATATCATTTGCTCATGGTATGAAAATATCATAACGTGTATGTGAAAAAAATGTTTACCACAACGTACCCGGTCAAGGTCAGCCCAGTCCAACATAACTCGAGGACGTTTATCCCATGTCTGATTCAGAGTCCATTTCAGGCTTAATTCCAAACTTCCAAGTCAACTAGAACAGATGTAACCCTCTAGCATTACCTCTGAACCCACAGAAAGATGCAGGTGTGTTTTTCCACCCATGCTCATTCATATCTGAATGGGGGTAGTTGCGTCAAAAGCTGCTGGTCAATCTCTTTGCACATCTATTGTGAAAGGGGCAAGTCTGACAGAGTAAACTAGCATGGACACGTGAACATAAAGGGCGTACCTCACACCCCCACTGCCCCGTGCTGAAAGGGCCCAGTGGGGGTGTGAGCAGGAGGGAGAGAGGAAAAAGGGCCCAGGCCAGGGCCTAATGGTGGGAACAGTGTGGAGGTGAAGTCGTCTTTTTGTTCGCAGCGGATAAAGGAGGCTTTTGAGAGGCAGCGTGTGTTTTTGTTCCACGGAGGGCCATCGAAGCTGCAGGCCATGCTTGTCCTGGGTTGTGTTGTTGTCAGGGTGTGGGGGGGGGGGGACAGGAGTGTGGACACAGGCAGAAGACAGAGTTACTTGCTCCAGGGAAAGAAATATGCTACTGCGAGGGTGTTGGAAGGAGGGCAGCGTATCATCTGTCTATAAAGAAAAAAATAGAAGGGGGGGAGAGTAAGACAGGGCTATAGAAAGAGACAGATGGAGAGGGGGGGTAGAAAGTGAGACAGAGGGAGAAGGAAAGAGGGAGAAGGAGAGGCGTGAAGGTGTTTTATGGGGTACTTAGTGGCTCATGTATCCAAGCTGCTGTCATTTCAGGTCATCCATTGTACTGTGTGCACCTGATTCTCTCTCAAAATACTGTTCTACAATATATTTTATTTCTGAATCATCCAAATAACTGGCTTTGATTCTTGTACCAAGACCGCCAATTAAGTTGGCATAACTACCTTGGCAATCCTACCTCCCTGTGACAATGACCTTTTGTTCAAGTTGACGGAGCAACAGCTTCAGGCAGCCGGCGTGAACTCTAGGCGCTCCCTGACCTGTCTGACCTTTCAACAGTTCAACTTCCACAGACCAGCATTGATTGATCTGCCTTTAGGGCCTTTACATTGCTCCTTGTCTCCTCTGCTGATGGGGAACAAAAATCTGTGATTCCTACACAGAAACCTGATCACTGGATAAAATCTTAGCATAAGAACAGCGAGTATTCTCACTAACCGAGTCACTGTCTCAGCCAGCATCACACCTCAACCCCCAAATCCTCACTTCGATAGGATATTCAACTTAAAAACATGTATTTACTTCATTATCATTCATCATCAATAATAATAATAATTATATTTTAGGAAAAATGTATTAGTTGCAAGGATCCTGTGAAAGTGAATAAAAATATGTTACTATATGCAGTCCAAAGAAACCCATGTATCTCAAAATGTGGTGATTTTAAATCTTTCTGATGAACTGGTTTACCTCGTACTTTTAGTTTCACTTTCAAACACACTGAATTATCTGAAAATGGATATTTTTTCAACTCGTGAAAAGTTGATACATTACAAAACAATACACCCAATTAAGTGTGATGGCATGAATCAATGAATGGATAAAACTGTTCACAGCATTACTTGTTCTACACTGCACGTACATGACACTGCACTATAGGAACAAGCAGAAAGCCCTTATAGGTGTCACTTTTTGCAGTTGAGTCACTATTCTCTGAAATGACCACAGGTGACTTCTCTCTGGTCCTTTAGTCTTTCAGCTGATTGTCAGCCATCTAATCTTCTAAAAGTTCCATTAAGGTGTGAGGGAGAGTTTGTCTGTGGAGCAGATTGTAATTGATGGGATCAGGTGACATTTCTAACTGCCGAAGGGAGGACGGGTTCCTTCATGAGCTGCACAGAACTGGAATGAAGTGACCATAGATGGCTGTTAAGATTGCTGCTCTTTTGGTGTGAGTACATTCAAATACAATATGCAATACTTTGAGAAATACTATAAATATAGAAAGTACATTTAATGTTTTCTGAAATGTAACTTAAATCAGCTTTATAAGCTGTGTATACAAACTCGCTACACTAAAATGTTGTGTATTGAGAAATGTTTTGTAATGCAACGTAGAATACATCTTTGTCCAGGACAACAAAGTCTATTGATACCCCAATAATAAACACTATTTCAATTTGCATATTTATATTTGACGATATTTGATTTATATAACGACCTTTCCAATTGAACAAAACAAAGTACTACATCTTATCTTGAAATCACAACACTAATTTCACCAGGAAATACTACAAAAGGACATGAATGGGATGATTTTGCTGAAGTACTTGCTTAAAAAATGACCCGCTAAATATAAATTGCGATTACAACTGTAAGAATTGTCAACGCTAATTAGTTTACAATGTGTTTGCCAGATTTTACATGGCATTATATCACAGTTTGATATATTGTTACATGGCCAATTAGCATCTCATCATGCTCCGTCAGCCACAGAGCTCGGGGTCAGGGGTCATGCTTGCTCTAGTCCAAGAAAGAGTTAGAGAGAAGCAGAGGCAGCGCAGCAAATAGGGAATGGAAATACTATCATTATAATAAATAACACTGAACGTGAGCACATGTAGAAAATGACCGATGATATCTCACAACGTCGATGTGTGAGAAACATCACAGAAACACGCTGACTTCCTCAAGTCATTCCTTATCCGGCATTAGATTCTGTCTTCACACAGGTCTGTACAAATGTTCCCCATCACAATGCACGCAGTCAATTGAAAAAGGAAAATGAACGTTAATAATAGCCTTTATCACTAATTGCCATAATCCATGAATCATCCTCAGAGATTACATCACCTCAGGCCTGTCAAGTATCATAGATGCATGATAAAGCATTATAGTCAGTTAATCACCTCTGACAAAGTATATAAAATGATTGAATGAATCTTTAAAAGAAGCTTTGTTAAGATAAGCTAGGACATAGCGTGAGTGAGGAAAAAGGTCAAGTATGTTGAGGCCTCCGAGCATGTAGAGAAGAAGTGTGCGTGTGTGTGTGTGTGTGTGTGTGTGTGTGTGTGTGTGTGTGTCTGTGGGTGTGCGTGTGTGGTCTCTGCTCTGCTCATTTGGCATTGGTTACAGCAGACACACATTGAAAACATTAGTATCACACCATCACACAATAGTCTTTCACGCCATCGGCGCTCGTACCTACAAGGACCCTCCATTAGCCTGCCTGTGTGTTTACATTCCAGGGGTCCGTCCACATATGATTTGGATGTATTTTTTTTTTTTATGGCTACTATTATTTATCACATACAAAGTGGGCTGGGATACAGTGATGTATGCTATCAGCAGTGACAATGATAACCAGGACAATAATTACACAAAGCCCGGCTCATCCATCACCGTCACTTATCACTTAAACAATCAGGCGTTTAAAGAGAAAGAGGGACAGAGAGGAGAGGAAGGATCCTGGACTGGGAGTCTCTGTTCCACATATCAGTTGAAGACAATCCAGGCTGCCCTAATAAACAAAGTGTCATCTGTGTCACTGTAGTCACATGAGGTAATGTTTATTAGAATAAAGGCATTTTAAGGTAAGCTTCCACATTTGAATAATTGTTGATTGATAGTTGAGAATAAGTTCCATAGCTGTCCTGGAGCTTTGGATCCTAGTTTGCCCAGTAGTCATGGAATTGTACATGTTCAAAGTTCATTCTTGACCTTGGAAATAGCGATTAAGAAACATGAAAAATATGTAAAAGATTCAAAACATAAAAGAATGACCAAATCTAAATTTCAACATTACATTTTCACTGAAAATCATGTAAACATAACCGAAAGCTCAAGAATGGAACTTGGGGTATTATAATATTGTTTTCTATAGTGTTTTTTTCCAAAGACAAGAATTCACGTTGAACCCCAAATGATTGATTGTTTATTGCAAATTACATTGCCCCCCTTTTTTTTCTTCTGTGATAAAGTTTTATTTAGTTTTGGACTAAACAGGTACGAAACTCGTAAAAAGTCAATAAATGTTCATCAAAATTAAAAAACAAGTGATAATCTATCGCCATTCTAATACACATGATTGAACAACATATACAGACAGAAAAGGTTAACTCACGCAGTGTTTAGTGCTGGATGGCCTAAACATGTCTGGGCTGCACTGACAGTGAACTTGAACCCTGAAACCCATGGAAGAAGGGAGTAATCTGGAGACTGAAGGATGGCTTGAACGACAGAAAGAGGGAGACAACCCAGTAGCGAGAGGTCAGAGGTTATGTAAATACTGAGAAAGCCCTCTGGGTTGGGTTGATGAGCTCTCACGTAACGATGTTGACAGTTCCTTGGACTCGTAACCTTTGAACTCTGAACCTACGATGTATTGGCCTATCAAGGGAAAAGAGAAATTTCACTATGGTAGACACACCCACATTCCAACTGTGGATAAGAGAGACAAGGGGAACCTGACCTTTAACCTACTGTTGTGCGCTGTGTTCCTCGACATCCTCACTTTAACGAATCTTTAACAGTATAATTTGCAGTGGCTACATGACCTGTTTGAGAAAAGGTGGTTAAAAACTACAGAAAAGGAGGAGTGAACATCTGCTGCATGCAAGAACCAAATGAAAAGCACTTTACTCCAGTGTTTCATTCCCTTGTTTATTGCAGCAGGATTGTGAATAAGTTTCCTTTGAACATGATGGATCATTAAAGTAATGGTGTACTGTGGTTTTGTTCTTTTTTTGCTTAGATGTTTCTTCTTTTTAATACAAATTTCTATCTTCCTGTGTCTCTCCTGAGAGCTGCCATTGCTCTACTTACCAGGAAATACTTTCTAGATATGCAAATCTATAGTCATGAGAGAGACCAAAACTGTGTGCATTCGCAATGAAAGAGAGGGAGAGAGACACACATGCTTGGATAACTTGTAGCATAAGCAAAGTAGGAGTAGGAGGATATGTGGGTCTCTGAGTTCATGTGCATACAGTGCATGTGTGTGGGTGTGTCATTTGTGTCTCTTAATGCAAACACTGGCATACTGTACCTAGAGCATTGTGTGTTTGGTACTGTGTGTGCTGTTAATCTTTTAATTTGAAGGAACAGTCATCTTTGAAAACACGCATCCTCGTTTTTTTGCTGAGAGTTGAGAGTATCAATACGACTCAGTTAAATATTAATGGATGTTAATTATGTTAATTCTCTTTGAGCAGAGGAGCTGACATTTATATATATATATATATATATATATATATATATATATATATATATATATATATATATATATATGTATATACAATTTCCATCACTTACAGTAGACTCTACAAGATAGCCTCTCAATTAATGTCGGGCCTGGTAAACGTAGAAAACAATTTCATTAATTAAATGGAACAAGTTTAAAAAGTACCATCCAGTGTAACCATTACAAATACTGTAACAGGAATTTATCATTAAAATGTATGAAACCTACTTGTCTCACTTGATGTTGACTTGACCCAGATGACATAAGATCACTCCAGTTATGAAATCCCCCTAGTTCATCTTCTCTGTCGACAGATCAGAGACCACCCTCCCTCTCATGGTTATGTGTGGTCTCCTGATTTCATCCGCCTCCTTTTTGAAGCTCTGGGTAGAGTTCATCAGCGATAAGTGACACAGTTGAAAGGGCTGGTGGCCAATCAGTCAGTTTCCCTATTGATCAAACTCAGCCCACTATTATATATTTGACCAACAGTGTGTCTCCTGTGATACATCATCAGAGTATATGAAGAAGTAAAGGTTGTATTGTATCGTCTTACAATCCTGCAGTCAGTGAAGTTCATCTGGTAAGCAGTCTCATGATCTCTAGTGCAGTTTCCTCCTGTTCCTACACTCACATAAGCTTTGGCTTTGTGGATTTTGGCAGTAAAAAACTTCATAACCACAACATCCTGTATGCACTGCAACTCCCTTCCACAATGAAACATGTTTGCTGGTATCCATCGCTGATCAATTGAACATCTTCAGTGCTGTCAAGCGAGCAAACAACTTCTGTAACATTGACTTTAACGCAGTGGTGGGCCGTCAGGGCCTGCAAGGCCTTCTCTGCTGGCCTAAACAGAATCACAAAGCTATATCTATTTTATAATTTAATAATCTTTCTTAAATACACTACATGTATTATAATTTATATAAATATTTTTCCCATTATTTTATTTTCTCATTGCACAGCTACTGTCTTCCTCAGTTGCTCTGCTTCCAGTGCAGCTTGTTTTAAGTAGAGCTTTTATCCAATCAGATTTCACCTCTGTGACCCAGGCCTGCAGACTGAGGCCTGCATCCATTTGCAGTTTAAGTGAATGGGGACGATATTGTTGATTGTCATATTCTTCAACCAATCAGATCTTTAGTTTGACATGTTGGGCGTATTCTTTGAGGTATCAGAGCCTGCTCGCAGGCCTATAATGACGTCAGCATTAGTGCAGCTCAGTGTCTGCCGCGAGGTGCAGAGTGGTGCTGTAATTGGTCAGTGGGCGAGCACGTGACTATCGTGAAACGAAGCTTAACAGCAGAGGCATGTCGGGTAGTGAATCACATTACGTGATGCAGCTCAGCCAATCAAATATGGGCATTCTGACTGAGTGAGATGTACCATGACACAGGGGGCTGAGACGAGGAAAGACATTGCTGAGCAGTACGTACAATGCACAAGTTGTGAAAGTAAAATCATAAGATGATCTCTTTGGGCCGTGACTTGTCATTAAGGAGTGATGGTGGGTCCCACAGCCAGACCAGCTGAGAACCACTGCCCTCCATGAGAGCAGAAAATATTATATTTTCCTGAATATATGCTTCTGCATTTTCCAGATGCTCTAGTACTATTCAAACGTATTGCAAGTCTCGTACCGAACGTTACGTACATAGTTACAGCCTTAGAAACTGATAATATCTGTGGCGCCATCATGTGGTTATAAGGTGGTATTTCAGCTGCAGGACAACAGTGAAGGCCTAGGTATAAAATGCAAGGCCCGCCACTGCTTTAACGACATATCATCATGAAGTAACAATAGATATTGACAGTAGATCAATGACAACTGCGGGAAATGTATAGACCGATGGACACCATATGTTTGTAAGTGCCAAGAGTCCCATGGGAAAACAGATCAAAACATGTCAAAAGTGGCAACCAATATTTCCTATGGCAGATTTTTTTAAATTAATTAATTGAAGATTTAGAGTTTCATTTTCACCCAAACTGCCCCAGTTGACTGATTCTCCCCTGCAATCAAATATGTTTCTCAGAGCTTGTTAATGTTGAGTTTAACATATAGATCTCAGCCCTCTGACATTTCTAAAAATATTTTCCACAATCTAGGTGTAATATTCATAAAAGCCAACCAACACTAGTCCAGTGGTAATCTATAGTATATAACAGGGTGGTTAGTGTAAAACTGGAAACGGGGGCAATTGCTGTCTGGCTATCTCCAAATGAAGCTAAAAACTGCTGAATTGACACATTTTATCACATTTGTTGGATTCATAACATTAACAAGAATATAGAGCCCCCAATTTGTGGTTTGAAGTCAGAGTGTGGGACTTTTACATATGAATGAACACCTGTTACATTCAAGTCTGTGCCAAACAAGTTGACAAGATGCTGATTCAGGCTTCGGCCACCAGGGAAAGCTTTCTGTATTTGTCAGTACACCAGAGTTGTGGTGTTTGGTTTTTATGGTGACATTCCTGCGCTGAGAGCACCAGGAGAATGTCAATTGGAGATTATGCGCCAAACTATTTATTTGCGAAAAGTGGGCAGGCTTATTGACTATCGTTGCCACTATGAGGTTGCCAGGAGACCATTGGAGCTTCCAGATGCTGGCTAACATATTTTTTGAGATTTTAAGAGAACCAAGTTTGCTGTTTCCCGCTGCTTCCAGAATTTATGCTAAACTACGCTATTCTCTCCCTGGCTCTTGCTTTGTATTTATATTACAGACATAACAGTGTATCAATCTGCTCTTTTAGCTCTCGGCATGAAAGCCAATACCACTTCCCAACTGTCCTTTTTTTTAGCTGGGTGGGGGCTCCAGTTGGCTTACTTTATAAACCAAATCTTTAACTGTTGTCTTCACTCTTTCTTGCTCGTTGGTTTAGCGTTCATCATGTTAGCCTCTACTCATGGCAGTGGTTTCTTGTTGACGCTCATCTTATCGCTTCTACAAAATCAAAAATTGTAGAAAAGTTAGAAAAACTTGATTATAGAGTAAAACAACAGGAAACTCCCTCGGCCAGCTCTTCTAATGGCCCAGCTTCAGTGACAAAAGAGGGTATGGCAGCCTCGTCAGGAAGTCAATACCGTGATTAACACTGCCCTTCACTTCATCCCTGGTTCACCACTTTAGCAGCCAATTGCCTTGACAGTCATTACCTAACAAGTAAATCTCCACCAGGATGCAAGTAAATAACAATCAGTATAAGAAAATAACTAAAACTACAACTATATAGCCAGCTGTAACTATAAAGGTGAGAGGAAACGTGTTGCCTTGTATTTTCACACAGACGCCTTCCCCTCCCACCCCCCACGACTCTGCCAGTAAGTGTCATTCAAGATGTGGCCTTTCCACACTCATAAAGGACACATAAAACACACATTGTGCTTTCGTAAAGAACTAACAGAAGTGAGATTTGTGTGCGAGGGTCTGGATTTCAAAATAGAGGCTGATGCTGTCACTCAAATGTCTTTGATTTACACTGCTAGTATATTGGTATGATTACCAACACACTTAAAAATAGGAGATGAAGTCTGATTAGAATGAGCAGAGGAAATTTAAATTCTCATTGAGTGTACTCTAGAGGGTTCCCAGTTCACTCCAACACTTTTGTTTAAACACATGCAGTGTTGGTCACCCAGAAGCCCTTTCACTACCCCAGTTGACACTTAGAGACAACCCTGTTCCTCATCAAGCATGCAGTCATTAAACACTCCTCTGCTCATACAGAACCAAATACTACAACTACAAAGAAAAGAAGTCAAGCCTGCTGCTAGAACGAGTACAGATGATCACTTCTGCTTAAGCTGAGAAAAGAATGTATTCCTTCTTCAGTGCGAGGTGTCACTGACTTTACTAATGTGTCTTTAATGCAGCCCATTGTGCTCTTGGATGTGAATATCAAAACGTTTAAATTGACCTGCTCACTGGAGGCAGAAGTAAGTCTTGTAAAATGAATTATTGATGCCATGCGAGGCTCCTCTCTGACTGGGAATAATGTAACTTGCACTGGTGAATTCATCTGAGCTCTTTAAAATCAAGGTCTCTCCGCTCGCTTTCATGTTCTGACAAGGATTCAGTCTTCGAGCCACAAGACATTCCTTGATTACCAGTGATGTCCAAGTCTTTCTCACAGGCACTTCAGTCCTGTTGGGACAGAGCACATTATTGTTGGGATACCTGCATAGTTGCATGATTGGTGTCAAATAAACATGGTTCTGAGCTACAGTGCTAGAGGTCTTTTTACCTGTAATTATGGCATGGCTAGCTTTCCACTGTGGGACGGCTGCCAGCTTGCTTTGGCTTTTATGGGGCTTCTGGTCCTTTCTTGTGGTTGTCATGCTGCTATTAAAACTGTCTACAATCGCTGGGTGGCAAAAGGCGCTGAGACAGACTCTTGTCTCTCTCACACACAGACACATATGTATGTGTAGTTGTATACGCACACACACAAACACACTATGGAGCCTCTGGCTGGAGGCGATGGGAAAGTGTGTGATATAGGAAAAACATAGTTAATTACATTTGACAGGTATCTATTAAAGTGCATTCTTAGACCTTAGAGGCCTTCACACATCTAATGGAAATACACACTCAACTGCTGCCCATGAATAAGAGGGCTTCTCAGCCAAAAGCTTGGGCTTTTTTTCCCTTATCTCGCCAACATCAAGCGTCTGTCAGCGAATAGACAAGTCACCACTAATCAAGTCCACAAAAGTATAAACCAAGGTCTTATATTGGTATTCAGATGCATTATAATTATTTATTCAGGGAGTCTTTTCACTTTTAAGCCAACAAGCACTTGAATCCCTCCACAGAAGCACCAGCTTGCCTGTTTATTACAGACAATAGTAGTATGATTGTAATCATGGCATTTCCCCCTGATTTTGCACTTAAAGAGAGGATGTATGCATTGCAGATATACTTGAATCATGACCTGCAGGTTTAATATCCAGATGCATAAGTGTTTGTATCGATAAACTATGACATGAGGGATTGTTCTGTTCGACCTGAGAATCTGCCTTTTTTGTCATTCTTCTCTGTCTGGTTTTTGTGTTCACCCCGTCTCTCTCCCCAGTCTTTACTGGTCTTTCATCTAATCTGCCTGAAGACTCCGTCACATCAACGGTCTACAAAATCCAATTTAGGTGTTTGATACAAAATATTGCCCTGGCAACAATAAAGGAGACTCATCAAATCAAACATGTATATTGCATTTGAAAAGTCTCTCCTCCTGGCCAAGAAATAGTCTGTTGTTTTTCACAAATTAAACTATTGACATATAACATGTTATTTTGTGAGTTTTGGTGGGGCTGGATAGTTCAGATACAAAATGTATCACTCAGGCATGTGATATTACCTTGAACAGTATGCTTGGGATTTTAGCTTTTGTCACAGCAAACACAAAGAAGAATAGCGGTGAAGGAGCAGGCAGATGTCTGATGTAACTAGGCAGGACGTAATGGGAAGCTGCAGTAAGGAAAAGGACATTGAAACACGGAAGGATATCTTGAGAACTGTGGAGAGGTCAGTGTCATTTAAACTTTTTGCCCTTCCAAGAATTCGACACAGACCACATTTGGCTTACTGTAACATTTGGCATAGTTTGTCTGGTGTGTTTTGGACAAAATATTGTCTAGTATGAAAAAATAATGATGAAATGCAAAATGTCAAATAGCGGTGTCAAACTAGATGGCCACCATGTTTATACACCTGGCCTCTTACGTGCCTAAATGGAAATAGTTGGTGTATCATGTAGCGCTATGAGACAAATTTGTGCATGCTTTGGGCTGCAGGCATTTACTATGAAACCTGGGAAATGTGTATTTGCTGGCTCAAGCCATTCTCTTCACTTTAAAAAGAGTTGTTTGTGAGGCGTAGAGACTGGAACACCGACTCTCTGACTTATTGATTAGTGTGTATCTTAATTAGCGCAGATAGTAAACCACAAAGAAAACAGCGAGTCAAGAAAACAGCGAGTGCGCAAGAGTTCTCCATCCTGATTTGCATATTTTTCTCTCCCTTTGCAACTTGCTCTGCTATGAATTTTCTGTTTTACAAAACACTTCTCTCCGTCCTCCCACACCCCTATGTTCTTCCCCATCATATATCTTCTCATTAGAAAGGCTCAAGAATCATAGACAAAGCCAGGGCGAGATTATGATGAAAGTTTTGTAGCCTGCCCCTCTTTGTCTCTGTCCACATTCCTCTAAAATGAAAGACGGCAACAATTACCTTAGTGTTTGATGCCTCAAGTCTCTTGACATACACTTTGAAGAGCAAGTTTGGTTCCCAGCCGATGGCTAGGTTTGTCTTTTTGCTGCAATTACTGTCCACGTCAAATGGCTGATTGAGCTCCATGTCTCTCTCTCTGCAAAGTTGCATTAGTTGAAAGCCAGCATTTGTTGGCATGGAAAGGAGTTCTTCATGTATAGGCCAACCCCTTGTTGAACAATTAGTAGTAGTTCTTGATGTGTTAGGGACAGTTAATCAGGACTGACTCTAAATATTACCACAGGTCAGGGGAAAGGCAGTGTGTGGTATTTAAATAGAGCGTACATCAAAGCATGGCAATTTGAGGGCGACATGTCAGTCTGGAAAGTGCTAATAGCCTTCCTGAGCTGATTCCATCCAACCTCCTGCCAATGTCAGAATCCAGCTGAATTTGCTCTCCAAGATGTCCTTCTGAGGTGAAAGCCAGCAGTCAGTTGTTGCTCCGCTGGTAGCCGTTTCCGATGCTTTGGTAGCGTAGCATCAAAGTCATGGGGCACACATATATTCTGCAGGATTAGAGTAGCGTAAAAGGACAGCCCCAGCCCATTCACTGTTGGCACGGCCGCCACAGCCTCGGCACAAGTGAGTTTTTAATGCATTCCATTTAACTTTAATTACTCCAATCTCTGCGAGGGCACACAGGAAGAAAAGGCCCGGGCGTTTGTGCCGAGCAGATTACCCCACTGCCCTGCCAAGTCCGCGGCGCGCTGCATCCTAAGATAGAATTCAAATTCAAATGTGGGCTAAAGAAAGTGCAGCTGTCACCCCTCTGGCCTGCGAAGCCCCAACCGGATCAAAGATGAGCTGTCCTCCTCCCCTGCCCGTGTAAAAATGAGCTGTCCTGGCCGTGCCAGTGTCTCGTCCCCCTGGGGCACCTAATCCTCCTCTCCTGACTCCACACTGACAGTCTGAATAAAGGCATTAAACCCCGCAAAATAATTACCAATTAAAACGGATGGAGAAGTCATCAGGTAGTGACTGGGGGGAGAGCAGGCAGTGGCAGCAGAGAGGGATGGAGCTGTGGTGGGTTTCTCTCCTCCCTGCCAAGAACAACCTGTATTTTCTCCTTTATGGGTTATGGTTTTGCAGTTCTGGATGAGTGAGTGACCTTACAGAGTGATATCAGACCAGGAACAGACTTTTGAAAGCTTCTTGGATGTCGCAAAAAGTTTGGGTGAGGCATCCCAAATGTACGGAAGCCAGAAATCAGTGGCAAAGTTTGCTAAGCCACTGGAAATAAGAGTGGTTGTTTTATTTGGTGCTATTCCATCTGGGCTGCAGCTGCATAGATCTGAGATGTTGTGAAACTATGGAGATCATTGGACATTTGGTTGTGTGTAGAATATAGATGTGTGTTGGCATGCATGCAAGGACACGCAAATGCATTAAAAAGAATGTGTGTTTGGATGTAAGGGCAAACACCACATGCGCTTGTGCAAAATAAATCTGGAATGTATGTGTTTGAGTGTGAACTGCCCACTGTGCTGTAAATGAGCGTGTGTGTGCATATGTGTTTGTACCTGTAGATCATTGTTATGGGGGTGTTTGCAGACTAGCGTGCCATGAGGCCCGGGGCACTAATCCACCAGCGCCACACTGCCGAATCCAGGTAAAGTGATCCTAAAGCCTTGTTACCCCTCTCCCTCCTCTGTTCTCCCTGCTCCCCTTTGAGCTCTGTCTATTAGCAGTGGTGGAGATCAGACTAGTGAATATCCACTCAAAAGACCAGTCTGGACCAGGACCCACATTCTGACAACTTAATCTCTTCTTTGACAGCAGGCAGAAAAGGAGTGCATTGCCATGTGACAGAAGGCTCCTGACTTGACCATATTATTTTGAAACGCCGTCCTCTGGTATGGGAGACAACCTGTATTCCTGTCCTTTGTGCTCTAGCATAAACAGGTTCCCTAAAGACTCTTTTAGTTTTGAGTAGTTACTTGTTTATTATTGTGATTTATATGCAATCAGTGACCGAAACTCATTTTCAAATATATATTTGTCTCTTGGCGGTGTGAGTCTTTTGATAGGATGATTCTGGCTTGACTCACACAGCTAATAAAAGCCACACTTTATAAATCATAGTTATATTGAAATGCATGTTCATACCAACTGTTTCACAACGCTGATTGAGCAAGGTGCCTCATTCCAGAGCCTCAACCGAACTGCTCCTCAGTCTATAACTTTGTTGCGGTATTCCACTGATCACTTTTGACCCGAGGGATGCTTCGCATTGCTCATATGACTTGTCTGTTGATTTCTGTATCTGTGCCAGAATCACCCTGGGCTAAGTACACTGGGCGTGTACACCGCTGTGGACGTTGCAATGTGTACGATGCATACATGTGTATGTGTAACTACGTGAGAGGAGAAAAGAGAATTTATATTTTTGAGTAACCCATAATTAGACCTCGACTTCTGGCTAAACACATATTTGCTGAATGCGACATACTGTACATAGAAAGCATGTACGGTACATTTACCTTTAGAAGAAATTTAAAGATGATCCCAATTTTTTACTGTGTCTCTCTCTCTTTGTGATTAAGCCCAGGATCAGATTAAATCCTCTCTTGTTTCATCTCAGTATCCCACAATTATCATGTCATGGTCAAATTATTATCTTGATTTCCGAACTGAGCTTTGCTGCTGTTGAGGGGCCAAGTCAGCCTGAAGGTGCCCCTTGTATTCCATTTGTTGTAAATTGCAGCCCGCACACATTTTATGGGTAAAACCTTGATCCCCTTGAGATGACAACTCTGCTGTGTGCAGCCCTCATTGTCGAGCCCTTTCCAGCCTTAATCAACTATTGTGAGACTGTAATCTGAAGGAGAATATGTCACAGTCATCACATAACTAAGAGATTATGCTTTGTTTTAACAGGTGAGCTCATCAAAGTCAAAATATACATATTTGATATATATATATATATATATATATATATATAAAATACACATTTCTTTCTGTCATTTAATCTATATTTGATGTTTTTATTAAAATGTGTGCTATTGGTTATTTACTTGCAATTGCAATTAAAATTAAAGCTGTGAGCAGCATTGATCGGGCCCTCGCAACTTCACGCACGTCGAGGGTACTGGCAGGACTCTGGCCATGCATTTCTGTGACCATCATACACTGCGTGCACGAGTTAAACGGTATTTCCTGGTACTGGCAGGACTCTGGGTGACACGGCCGTGTATTTCTGTGACCATCACACTCTGCGTGCACGAGTGAGATGATATTTCCTGCGTCGACCAGCAGTGTAGCAAGATCATGTTGCCAGGTCTTAAGCCTCAAATGTTTTGAGTGTACATCCGATATAATCATAAATGTAAGCCTGTTAAGATCATTAAGAAAATAAATGTGTGTGAATGCGCTTCAGTGTTTGTAACATAACAGACTGTCAGTTTACTGGGTTGGGGTTCAACTCCCTGCAGTGTCCTGCTGATTGTATTTGGACTTACATGAAAGTTAACAAAACAGTAGTGCCATTTGCTGTTACTTGAACACTTTAATTTAACACTGTTTTCATTTTAAGTTCTTCTGTAACTTTAGATTGTAGTGTGAAGCATTCATTATAACGTTTAACCTGATTGTCATGAAGAAGCTCTGGACAGATCATTTACAGTATACTAATACCCACGGACATGGTTTGAGAACCACTTTTATCTAATTTCTGCTCTCCAAGCATCTTACTATGCACATATTTAGATCAGAGAAGTCATTCTTTTCTCATTGTGTGCCCACAAACCCTTTCAATAAGGTCAGTGTTTGGGGTGCTGTATTTATAGAATCCTGCTTACGTCAGTGCTTATCAGTAGGTGGCGCTATGACAATGAGTTAATATTGGCATGCAAAAGTCCTAAAGCCATGACAGTCAAGCATGTCAAGTTTGGGACAGTTTTGACAAAGTACAGTCGAGTTACAACAGCTTGATGGATGATGGTGAACCATGTAAAATGGCCGTCACACCATATCCACGTCGTTCGATGAAACCTAAAGCTTTTAGTAACTTTTAATCGCTATGGTCTTTAGATTGTTCTGACCAAATTTGAAGTTGATCTGATTAATTCCCTAGGAGGAGTTCGTTAAAGTCCAGCACCTGGAAATGACAAAAACGACACTAGAAATTCATAAAGAATTCAAAATGGCTGACTTCCTGTTGGGTTTAGAGCATGGCCCCAAGAGACTTTTATTTAAGTCCATATGTGTTACATGTTCCTACCAAATTTCATACATCTAGGTCAAACATACTGCGAGGGCTGCTTCGTCGAAATTTTGTAGGGGGCGCTATTGAGCCGATTTACCTATCTGAACCAATAAAATCATATTCCATAACTAAATTTTGGGCTTGTAATCTGCTTGCCAAGTTTGCTTATGTTTCGAGCATTTTTAGCCTCTCAAAATGACCTTCGTTGTTAACGGTGAAGACTGCATCGCCACGGCAACGACGTTCGACGAAACATCAAAAGCTTTGTGAACTGGTATTATCAACTTCTTACCTTTGTGTGGAACTAATTTGATGTTGATTTGATTTACCTACTAAGAGAAACAAGCCAAAGTATAATGACTTTAACTTCCTGTTACCAGTAGGTGGCGCTATGACTATGATTCAAAATTGGCCTGCAGATGTCTTCAGGCCGGGAGTCTAATCAAACATGTGCAATCTGGTAAAGATCTGATGATGTGGAGTCGAGTTACATCAGTTTATTCGTTCATGGCGAAGGATCGAAATTCGCCGAGCCGCCACGTCGCCGCCCTTCAACAACTTCTTACGATTTTCACAATGAAGCATTATCAAGGTCTTAAGGCTTTTCTGACAACATTTTAGAGGGATCTGATTAATCTGTGAGGAGCAGGATGTCAAAGTACACAACGTACAACTTCCAGTTGCCACTAGGTGGCGCTATTACTATTATTCTAAATTATCATATAGATGTGTTCCGGGTCAGGATGTTATGACATATGAGAGATTTGGAGAAGATTAGACAATGTATGCCCGAGTTACAACAACTTCCTGTTTCGCGGCGAATGGTGTTTTTGACGCCACGCCACGGATACATAGTTCGATAACTTTTTGATCTTTGAGTAACTTTTCACTGCCAAGGTCAGAAGAGCATACTGACCAAATCTGAAGTTGATCGGGTTAAATCTCTAGGAGGAGTTCGTTAAAGTATGACGCCTTGAAACGGTCCAAAAACGTCATAGAATTAAAAATGGCTGACTTCCTGTTTGGTTTAGAGAAAAATTCCCAGAGGATTTTTTGTGCGTCTCATCACGATCCACATTCCTACCAAATTTCATACAGCTAGGTGAAACCCGATGTTGGGGCTACTCAATAGGGGGCGCTATCGAGCCAATATTTCATACCGCAGCTGGACACCCAATCAGACTGCAATTTTCGCAAATTCTGGCTTGCGTGCCAAATTTCACAAAATTCCCAGTATCCCAAGCACCTCCTTTTTGCGATGAAAGTGGAAAAGTAATAATAATAATAATAATAAACATTATAATAACAATAGGTCCTCTGCTCCGACTACGTCGGTGCTCGGGCCCTAATAATAATAAACATTAGAATAACAATAGGTCCTCCACTCCGACTACGTCGGTGCTCGGGCCCTAATAATAATAAACATTAGAATAACAATAGGTCCTCCGCTCCGACTACGTCGGTGCTCGGGCCCTAATAATAATAAATATTAGAATAACAATAGGTCCTCCGCTCCGACTATGTCGGTGCTCGGGCCCTAAATATAGTTCTAATGTTATAGTGCTAATGTAATCATGGTTACATCGATCAACCCCTTATATCAACGTATAACAAGCTTGGGACAGAATCATTCCTATGTAACTGCTGTTTAAATAATTCACTACATAACAACATATGGATACAAATTTAAAACTACGGTAAATCACTTATTTTTCACTTTCCACCCATGATTCTTTGCCTTGAGGTAACCTGGCTTCTTCCGGCGGGCTAATAATAGAAAACATGGTCTCCTCGAAGCTTAAAACAGCTGTACTGTTGAAATGTCAATTAGATGATAATCTGCATGATAAATAAAGAAAAAGAAGAAAGTGGTTATAATAGTCATCCACTTATAGTGATCAACAGAAAGATACTGTAACTATCAAAAGTATCCACTGTCACTTCTTTACTTGCTGTAAAAATAATGTCATAGCAGGAGTTGTTATGTACTGTGACCTTTTGTCTGTGCTAACAGTTGAATAACAGGTCTGTGTGTCACTGTGAGACAAACTGGTGGAGCAGCTTCTGTGCCACAGGCCAGCTGACGTGGGAATGGACTGACAGACTGTAACACGCGTAAGACATGAGAGAGGTATACGTTTTCACAAAATAATGTGTTCAAGCAACTTTATTTACAATCAGAGACATATTTTTAAATATGTATTATTTTTAATCTAACAATTGTCTGTATTTTACACAAAGTCTCCTAAAATGTACCTATGTTGGTTTTACAACATTCCTTGTTTTCTCCCTGTTAAAGGGGGTTTTTGGGGAGTTTTTCCTTTTCTGATGTGATGGTCCCGGGAGAGAGGATGTCGTATGTGTACAGATTGTAAAGCTCTTTGATGCAAATTTGTGATTTTGGGCTCTACAAAATACATTGAATTGAATTGAATACAAAAGGTGTTCAGACATTAATGTATATGATGCTGAAGCGTGAATAATTGGAGACTGCAGCCTCGTCCAAAAGCTAAGCTGATGCTTAATCTTTTCAGACGGTGATTCGAACAGTGCTTGCAGTTAACTTTTCTATTTACGATTAAAATGTAGACATGGCAAGCATACAACAGTGTTAGCGTGGCAGGAATTGAGTCAGTCATTAGCTTGTGATTGTTTCAAACCCCAGTTAAGACCATTTCTGTCATCCATTAAGTTGTAAAAGAAAGTGCTCCACAATTAAGTAAATAAACATAGCGTTCAATGTGCTTGAAAGTGTCTTTGATAGAAAGATGGGGAACTTCGTGAGATGCTAAGGTCGAAGGACAATTTGAGGAGGGCAAGGATTTCTGTTTTTATAAAAAGAAAGAGTTCTATGTAAAAGAAAGAGAAGGCCTTCAGGCCTTGTCAAGCATCTTCATTAGGAACCCCACTTTAGTTTTGATGCATTTCTAGTCATTAGCCAGGGCACTCTATGTCACAATCCTCTTCAAAAGAGTAAAAACACATTGTTCAAGTAATTGCCCCATGAAGGACAAACAACCAGCATGTAAAAAGGCATCATTATTCAGGTGCAATCACTAGCGGGGACTTTAAGGCCTTTCCTCCTCTTTGCTGTTGTTGTAGAAGGCCATATGATGTCAGAGTGCTTCTCTTCAAAAGTAAGAATTAAAGACGGAGTGATTTGCCAAACAGCAGCATGAGAGTGTCTGTGTGGACTTAAACACTCTTTAATATGAGCTGCTGCTGCCATGATCAACACTTAATCATGTGATTCTTGGTCTAATGATATTGTTTCATAAAGGGATTGATGTAAACTTTCCCAAAACACTGTAGCAGTCAGTATTGGGAAGATGTGACACAACAGCATCCATCTCGTTGTCAATCAGACTGTTGTAGATATGACATTTGTCACATTTGCTCAATTTATTTTAATTGATATGCATAGTTAATGAGCTGCTTTCTGTCAGACAGCAGTAAAATGGCAGCTTGCTGAACTTCAAAATCAACATGCATGGATGACTGCCTTATGTGTATCATTAAAGTCATGTTCTGACCACCCATAGAGGTTAAATACAGGTGACCTTCCCCACCAGTCCGTAGTTTAGGCCTGTAGGATTGACTTTGAAGTATCCTTAAGAATACACAGCAAGTCCAGCTGCCTTGACTTGACATTACAGATATAGTGCACACTGTTTTCACCTCATGTAGGATGCTCAGGAAATTCTCCGGCATCGAGTACATACGGTTACTCCCTTAAGCGTGCTGTCATTTTCTGTTCAAACTAATACCTACGAAAACAACAACTAACCTGACTTTCATCAAGGTGACCGCCCTTCATGACAAACCAAAAGTCAATGTTGACTTATTTGACCTTACTTCTTTAATGTCATTTATGTACTTGGAATATATTGAACATAATTGGAATCATAAATATAGCACCTGTGAAGTATGACAACAAGTAATATGGTTTAATAAGATACAGGTGTGTTAATAAGACCTAGACCTTCCTTTAACACAACCCTGTTGAATGCTGCACATGTGCTGGAGGAGTGTCTATGGTAGGAGGAAGGTTAAAGATTAAAAGATATTTCATTGAAATGACATTTGAAAATACTGACACTAATTTGACAATACTGGATACTATTATATATCTTTTTTTTCAGAAATGATTTTTTGAGCATTGATTGCACCATGAACATGAATTAATCAGATGCTTCCACTTACTATATGTCGGCTAACATGAAACCTAAGGTGCTGAGGCTGCAGGGTAGATTTCATTATGCACATCAAGCTTCCAAAAACTGGCTGAGTATACAGAAATGAGCCCCAAAGCCGTCTTTATATTTATTAAATGATCTGAATTTAAAAAACTGCACTGTGTATTTTAGTGATATTCTTTTAAACAACTAAAAAACAGCGAGAGAGCCAGGGTGTCTATGCAGATGTAAAGTTTAAAACGCACACTCTGTCTGCTAAAACAGGAAAAGCAAGGGTAGAAAAGGACACATTTTTGGCAGCCCTTCATCAAATATATAAAGTAGTGGCCACAAGGGGAGAAGTAAACAGATTAGAAAAGCTATTGACGTTTCCACGTAGCAAGCAAAAGGTGTGGAAAGGCAGCAAGGATGATAAGGTGTACAAGCATACGGTCCCCCCTCATGTTTTATGTATCTGTGATCACAACTGATCGTAGGAGAAATTAATCAATAACAAAGCCGCCGGGATGTGTGGATGACACATGCCACTGCCCCCCCCCCACCAGGTCTTCAGTCAAGATCGGAAGACCTGTCCCCCCCCCCCCCCCCCCCCCCCCCCCACCCCCCCTTGTCACACTCCTCCATTCTCCACCCTCCTTCATTTTCCTCACCCTATCCATTTTGATTCGGTGGCCTGTTGTTCGCCCACGTCTAGGTGAGGGATTTTTACATCCCCTGCGTGCTTGGAGGAACTCCATATGGCCGGGATCAAAGGTGTTGCTGGGTGCATGGTTCTGCTTGGTTGCCAGCCACCGCCGTTAATTAGAAAACAAGATCAGAGGCGGTATTAAAATCCAATTAAGCCCGTATGAACAGATTGCCAAGTGATGTTCACTAATGCATTACTGAGCACCATGCAAATTTTAGTGGCAGCATTTGGCTTTATGTTACGTGTTTGTGTCATTAAGAGTGTGTGTATTTGGGAGTATCTGAGTGTGTGTGTGTGTGTGTGTGTGTGTGTGTGTGTGTGTGTGTGTGTGAGTATGTCTATGCACAAGTCACTTGCTGGCTATCCGAGGCTCTGTGACATTGCCTGATCTTTTCCTTGATACACAGCACTAATCTCATATAAACAATCAGCTAAAGCTCTGCAGAGCAACAACACCTATCCACACAATAAGATTGGATGATATTGCTTCTTACAATTAAAGCATAATTGAGAATGCTGAATTATTGATCCATCATAATTGAGTTCTCTTCATTTAATTTGTATGAGAAACTAATATGATGCACAGAAAATCCAGCAGATTTGGATAAAATGCCTGAGAGTATTCTGGTTTGATACATTCGTACTCCTCTGGCCACTCAAAGACATAAATTACAAAAGGGACAGGAGCGTTCCATTGAAATCATTTAAAATGTGAAATGGCTGTGAGCAGATATAATCAAACCATGTTAAGGAATTGGATGAGGCACATTAAAATAAGTACATAAAATTATTTTGCACAATAAGTGCCTTTTAGTCCATGAGTTCATTCTCCACAGCAGACAGACAGGGCATCTGTACCAAAGACTGACAAGTGGATGCAGCTGGTGGCCTATGGCCCGAAGCCTCCACATTATCACAGACGAGGGCTGTTAATGTTGGGCTGAATGGAGCTCCTTTTGAGATTCAAAATAGCATTCTGATTAGAAAGCCAGGAAATACACATCTGAAGTGCCGGAAATTGTCACAATGCAGAACCACGGCACATTTGGCACAGTCTCAAGCTGGGTATAGAGGAGTAAGATGTTAATGAAGGGATGTGCCACAATCAAACCCATTTACATTTCAGTCTCTTCAGGATATATTCTTCAGGTCATGGGTTGGTTCAAAGTTTTCTGCTTTATATGATTATGTGAAAAATAACTGTATTTCATTTTGCACTCATGATTTCATCATGTTTGTTTGTAGTTAAATGTTTCTGAGATCACTCTTCTTGAGGAGCAACACAATAGGCATCTTGGCTTCTTCACTGTGCCAGATTATTACATATTTCCTTATGTTTTAACATTTCAATAACGTGCTGTCATTTATTCTGTAAAAAACTTGAAAATGAACTTCTAAACAATTACATGAAAGATGTACAAAAATAAAACCCTCAAGGACTTACTGACCTCACCTGGTAGGTGGGTGAGTGTGAGAGACTGTGAGGGCTTGAGATGGTGGAAATAGGAATGGGACAGCACTTTGCTGCAAGATATCACGTTACCATGAAAACAACAAAAGATATGATGTATAATTGTGTGTATTTATTTTATACTTTGTACTCCCTGATTTGAACGTCTTCCTGGCTCTTTCCTCACAAGATGAGAGGTAACTTCAGATAATATATTTACTAGTTTTTGTCAAAACGGCTTCAATGACAAAATCAAATATTTGATGAATAAATAAATAAATATCTTCTGATTTCAAGTTTATTTATTCGTTCCATCTTTAACCCTTAATGTTTCTGAGTAAATTTATTATGACAGGCTGAACACACGTGAGCCGTCCTCTTTGTTTACCTTTTTTTTTACGTCTCCATGCGTCCACTGGTTACCCCGTGTTTAATGTCACATTGCAATGATTTGTGGGTAATTCCCTTAGGCTAAGGGTTCATAAAGGACTCAAAATGTCTGAGAGAGACTCAAACACTCGATGATTTGACAGTGGGACAGCCCTGAACCCTCACGGACTTCGTGGGAGCGCGCCTCAAAGTCCTCGAGTCCGTGAGGGGGGAGATTGGGATTGGGCCACTCACTGTTGAAGTTTCCGCATGAGGGACACACCTTCATCAGCATTCATTCGCTACCAGCTGTGTATCGTTAACTGTTCTGATTGGTCAGTGCAGGTCACCTGCAACATTTATAAACCTTCCACAGGATCATTGTAGCACTTGAGCTGCTCATTCACCATAGTGACTCTTTGGTTCTCTCCAGAGTAAGCAACCATTTCTTTGTGCTGTTTTGAATGATTTCTGTTAAGCAGGCCGAGTTGTGCTTATGCTTTGTCTGCTTTTCAACAGTGTTTCCCCCCTGTAGGCTGACTGGTAGTCAAGTAAAGTTTCCTTTTGTCCACATTTTAAAAGATGTGTCAGAGCTTCTCCTAATTATCTCCCACTACCTAGCTGCTAGCCATGCTTCTGCTGGCTCTAACTGGATGGTGCCTTCTGGTGGATTTGCCCCTGCAGCGTCTGGTTCTGGGGCTACCTCTAAAAGTGCCCCTAGCTACCCTGAGTCCAGTGTTCAGAGAGGACCAGCAGCAGCTTCTTACAGCTCAGATTTGTTTGTTGTACCTGTATTATTCCAGATATGCTAGTAGCTCTTCTGCAGGCCCAACACCCTCAACTTCTCGTCAGCCTGCCTCTACCCAAAGATAACTGAGTGGAATTAGGTCCACTTTAGCTTTCAGACCCTTTTCATTTCTTAATTGCTGTAGGTAGTGCATGTTTAGCTAAGAAACCTTGCTAATAAATTATTTGCCTTGTATTCTACTGAGCATCTTTAACTTCTGCTCCTAGGCATTTCCTGTTCCTCCAAAATGTCTTTTCCAATGAGGGAACTTCCACAAGAGCACTCAGGGGTTTACCTCCAGTGCCCCAGAACCACTTGGTCCTAGCAACCTGGCCCTTTTTCCCAGAGTACCTGGCAGGTGAGTTTTCCCAAGTGCATAACAGCTGTGAGGAAGGGAACTATGAATCTGAGACAAAAGAGCAAGGCTTGCAGCCCCCACCTCCATGTGTCCAAGCTGTGGGTGGGCACGGCTTTCGCAGCGAACCTCAAACAGCAGGCTTGGTCGGACGTTTGGTTGAGTATCCTTACCCTTATGACTACATGTTCCTGACTTGCCAGTATTCTCCAGGCCCAGTCACTCATGCCACACATGGGGGACAACCATCCCAGCACTCAGGAGGTTGAGACCATCGCCCCTTTACAACCTGAGACTGTCAAGAGGCTCAGCCAACCTGCAGAGCGGAGTATTAGAAGCACTAATTATGGTCTGTAATTAGTTGTGCAGCCACTATACAAAACCAGCCCAGACGAGTTGATGTACAAGGTACTTCCTAACAGCCACGCCAGTTAGGACTACACTGTCAGGAAAGCCCGCGCAAGGTACTGTTTAGTGCTTCGCAGCAACTAGAATATTTTCAAAACTTGGGAACTTTTTTTCTTTCCTGCATAAATTAAACAAATATCCCAAAAGTGATCAAGGGGCTAAGAGATGAAACCACGCCCACTTCCAAATGACGAAAGCCTCATCGCAGCACCAACAAAATATGACAGCTAAAGCTGATGACAGCTAACTACGGTAGGTTGGAAAATCGCAATATGCTATGTGACACTGAATTTGATTTTAATTTACTGTTTATCAGACCACTAATGAGACAAAAACTGCACCCGATCCCTCACTGGTACACCACTTTGCTGGGAGGAGAGGGGTGCCAGCTTCGGAGACGGATCCTCACAGCAACTCAAATTCAGCCAGCGCAAACCCTAACGGCTCCATCTATCTCCAGAGAGGCCGTCCACTCCTCTCGTGGCTGTAGTCTCCTAGCAGCAGGGACCGAGCACTGATGCTTACCACTAGCATGCTGACCGCTCATTTTCTGTAACCAGTGAAACGTTAGCATGAAAACATGGGGGACTAGCAAGCTAATGTTAAAAAAGCTAAATAGCCAGCTGATGGTGACCTTGTGTTCACAAATGTTGTGCCATGCTCCAACATGTTACCAAGAATAAGTCAAAAAGACATTCATGAACACATCCAACTGTCTTAGGGCAGTCAGTGATCTATAGTTTGGTTTGAGCTGTGTCTCAAACAAGGGTGAATCAATAACCTCAAAGAGTCTCCATTGATCGTTTAATCACCTTTATGACTCCTCAGTGGTACCATTATGGTTTCTGCAGCGAAGCCACAGCAGCCTGTTTCAGCTAAAGAACAGCAGCATCAGCAGGGTGTGTTTATGTACAGCGCACTACACTGATAATGGATGCACTCCGAATATTTTGGAGAAGTCTTCATCTTTAACACTGGAATTGTAACAAACTAAAATCCTCTTTTTCTTTTCAGGCAAAGGGGCAAACAATGACCCACAGGAGAGAAATGGCAATTACCTCTGCTAAGGTGCCCACTTCACACACCTGTCACAACCCATCATGAAAGGCCGATGGAGAGGGACAAAAACGAGGGAGTTCTCCCACGGTGACCCTTCAGCTTTCATAGTCTCCCCTCTTTTTCAGCTCAACTATTAAGACATAAAGGGGTCAGTCCCCAGACGGCTCCATCCTTTATCCCTCCCTCACACACTCATCTCTGACATCAACCCTTGTTGTGTTCTCTTATTTCTAGCCAGTACGCATTGACATCAAGATTATAATTCTAGCCTGTTTTTTATTCTGAGAAAATAAATACTTCTAGATTTTTGATTTTGTCTTTCCTGAGTGACTGTTTTTATTTTATTTATCCGCCACAAGTCCTAATCACTAGTAACTGACTTCATTACAATCATACACAATTTAACTGAAATCAGATAAACGGGAGATCAGTTTGAGACGCATAATACACAGAGCAAATTATTTAATCGTTGGAGTACTCTAAAACATATTGCATGAAACGCAGCAAAAAAAATGAATGTACATATTGCCATATGTTGCAATTTGGCATCTGGCGTCCTCCTGTGCGAGTTGATGTGAAGGTGGAATCTGGTTTGACTTAACTATGTGGCACATGCAGGCCAAAACAAACACGTATTTCAGATGTCTGCATGTAAAACCCAGATAAAAAGGAAATAATTTTCTCATAAAATTCATAGATCTTTGAGCTTCAGTGTTATTTCTTCAAGTGCTTTATGGTTCCCTATTAAGATAATGAAATTGAAATAAAATCCCATGGGGAAACAATCTAAGTTGTATTTACAGTCGTTCACATCAGTGTGATTTCCTTTGATGAGATTTGATCATTTATTGTCAAATTTACTCATTTATCTGTCTAACCTCACACACTCAATTTAAGGTGTACAAAGAACAGCAAATCCTTTATTCTCAGCAGAGATTCCTCACATTTGAATACCTCTGTGGTATGTAAACCATATCATTAAGTACACGGAAGAAATAGAGGAAGCATCAGATCCCATTACCATGTACAACTGCTTAACTCTTGACTTGAATTCGCAGGATGTGTACAGACCAGAGTAAAAATATACCCCCAGCCATTGCAAACGGTCCAATTGCCTTGTGATTAACGCACAATAAAAGAATGTGATGGCTTAAAGAAGCAGCAGGAAAAGCTGCCCAGTGAAAGATGGGTGTATGGCACACTCTATAATTAAGCCAGTCTGCACTTGATGAAAGTAGATCACACTGGCGGGCTACGGCTTCACAGCCAGTTTGTTTTTACGACATAATTACAGTCCAAATCAAATGAGAAGATTTAATATTGCACCACGACGAGCATGTACCCAATGCCAACAATGACATTGACCCCCCTGAGGCAAGGTGTGCATGTGTGTGAGCGTGTGCTGGGGGGGCAGGTCGGGCGTCAGGAAGCCGACAGCAAAGAAGCTTCCCCACCGCGGTAGCTACCTGTGTCTGGGCCCCTCTGGGAGGTCTGACTCCAATGGAATTACGCTGACAGTGGGAGATAGGGCAGGAAAGAGAGAAAAGAGTTTGTTTCTGAAAAAAGGAGGGAGGGAGGGAGGGAGGGAGGGTGAAGAGGAGAGGGAGAGAAAGTGTATCTGGAAGGAATCAATCAAGTAGAAGCAGGCTAGGGAGAGGAAACAGAGAACAAAGAACTAAGACATTGAAATAGATACAGGTGAGGTTATGACAGTCAAAGCAAGTGATGGAGACTGAAAGCAGCCGTCATTAAATACGCAGACAGAGAGGGTGTGTCTGCAGTGCAAAGATAAATGAATGTTATGCTTGACTACATCCCCATGGTGAGATGACGGACAATGTTCAAGAGGGCTTCAGGAGGAACCCACTGAGTTGTTTTACTGATAAAAACAAGATCAGCTGAAGGCAAATCAGTGTTAAAGTGGATCACATCAGGTGTCTTCACAATCATGTACGTTCACTCATCCGTCTTATAGTTAGGAAGAGTTTTAAGGGAACCAATTGTCAATCGTCAATTGTCTAATTGTGAAACATAGGATTTCAATTTTCCTTTGTTTCTTTCTTGAAGTCATTTTACAATACAATCTTATAATACTGTTGTATGTGTACCCCCCTGTCATAACCCCACTGACCAAAGAGTAAAAAGAGAAAGATATAATAATATGAGCTACATACAGAATTATAATAGCCATAATTATGTGAATGTGAGTTAAAGAAAGATTGCAGTTTTCCTAGTTACGGAATTTTCTGAATATAAGGGAGGCAATTATACCAACCATGAGTTGTCATGTGTGTTTTGAGATGAGTGCCGTTCTGATACTTGACGACATGATTGCGCTGTAAACGGCCAAAACCTCCCACCGAGTGGCTTTAGTGTTTTTCCTCCCTCTGAAAAAGTCTGCGTTTCCTGTCCTTTAGTTACACGCTCGACATGACCACAAAGCCTTTGTTCGTTTGGGTCAGATTCTCCCAGAAGAGAGAATCTTCCCAAGGCAAAGCTGTTGAGTGACCACGCTCGACCACACTGCTCTCGGTCTCCTGACCACCCTTCTAAATTGCTCTCTCTGCCCCCCATCCTTTCCTCCCTCCTTTTTCCCCCTTTTCCCAAGAGCATTCAACTGGGCCGGATTTACTGTGTGTCGCAGGGCGAAGCCCAGTCTGCCTGCTGGGCAGGCAGTACCATTTGACTGGGTACTGGTCAGGGCCAGTAGATTAGTAACTGGATATCTGCAGAGAGGCCAGTGGGGCCTGATCCCTGTGATCCAGCGGAAAGTCAGGTCCCTGCGGTGGCCTTGTGGTTCTGTGTGGCCCAGGACGTGAGCCGCAGTCCCTGCTGACACCCTGTTCTCCGAGGACGTGGTTTTACTCCAAACCCTGATTTCCCATCTCCCGCTCCGCGACACTCTGTCTGTGACTATAGGGCCTCTGCCCGGTGCGTTCTGGTGAAGAGGATACAGCACATCCTCACCACTGGCGCTCAAAGCCACTTTTCTCCCATGGGGCTGGGCACACAGGCCGGGGACTTCTCCTAAACAAGCTTAAAAGAGAGTTTTTTAACCTCATGTCATATGTGAACTGTGCAAGATGGGGGTGGTGGCAGATAAGTTGCCGGAATGGGTCTGTGAGCACACATTTGTGTGGCCTGATTATAAGAAGAGCAGCCATTGTAAAAAAATACACAGTTCAGTATGAGTGTAAGGTTTTGCCAAAATATAGAAACTATGTTTTATAATAAGATCCTTGAGGTTGTGATATGATTTGCAATTTTGAAAGCCAAATACACAACTTTGTTCCACATCATGTCAATCTGATGAGAAAAATAAGTGTAATGCCATACAAAGACTGTCCCTTTATGTGTTTTTAATATATGAAAAGAGAGAAACAATATCACTTGACATATGAGATTGAATCCATTTTTCTTTTACCTTTTTTGGAATCATTCAAAGCATCTGCAACTACTAACCGTTTGCAGAAAGTCATGCTATTGCAATTGTTTTGTCAATGTTGTGCCATTGCTAGGATAAGAGCTGTGGGTCATCAACATGGCACCCAGATGTCATCTTCAGGCACACACACAGTTGGGAAAAGTCAGAACCCTCCTGCAAACACCAATGCCTCCAATCATCATTTATGTAAGCAATTCCATTATTTTCAGTATGTTGGCGTAATAATTATATTTTGACGTTGAACCATGCATAATGTTGTTACACTGGGACACTGAGTCATGGGTCGTTGTGTGTGGCATGAGTTGGCAACCATCAGAATTTCTCCTGATTTGACTTTCTCACACAAACCCGCCCTTCACAAGCTTTCTTTCCTTTCTACACTCCACTATCTCCACTACATTGTGTTTCTTCCCTCTTCTATTGTTTTCTCTTTAAGCTAGGACATACGCGCACACACATACACACACACACGCACACACACACATCAACGCATGCACTGTTTCTGTTATGCTATCCAATGGCCTGGAGGCTCAAGCGAGGACAGGCTTGACTGCTGTTGGCCTGATATCAAGAAATACCTGATGGGTCCCCACACTCATGCCAGGACTCATTTATGAAGCATGAGTAGTCTGTCAACAGCTACCTTCAGCTGTGAGTCTCACTCTCATTTGTATTGTTATCTAAGAACAAGGAAGGTATACTAGCAGTCTTCTCTGAAGTAACACTTTGGAAGGTGTCTTTTTTTAATCAATGCACTGGTATAGTAGTACAATGTGAAATATTATTTGTCAGATTCTGATCAAGATTTAGTACCTACCATTCCTGTGTTCTGTCTTGCCCAAGATTGTTAACTGCAAGCTAGCAAGATTCCTCACTGACAACATGATAGGTATTTCTTGAATTTCAACCCTAAAATATCAACTCACAGACCTTTAGACATCACACTTCAACAACCACTTCAGTTTGCATTGCGTTGCCTCTTATAACTGCACAAGACTAGGTGAAAACCTATGCTGGTAGCATCTTTTTGACGTGGTTAAGCTACCCTTGAGTCAAATATTTGGGGACTGCTTCAATTTAATACATTTATCAACAATCAACTATTTGTATTGTTATTATTGTCCTTTTTTAGTTTAGGAGCATAAATATGGACAGTGCAGGCAGTGCAGTTGCGATGTGGCCCGTGGGTTGGGGGCACCCATAGCGAGACAACTGCCCTTACCAGAAAACAGACCTGACCCAGTGAACCAGAATGTCATGTCATGTCAGATAGTGGCGGGCCGTGCATTTTATACCTGGGCCTTCAGTGCTGTCCTACTACAGGTGAACCACCTCCTAATAATAAGGGTGTAACAATACACGTATTCATATTAAACCGTTCGGTACGAGACTTACAAACCGAACAATACGTTTGAATAATACTAGTACATTTGGAAAATGCAGAAGCTTAAATTGTGGGAAATATAATGTTTTCGGTGGAGCCACTGCACTCAACCTCCATCATGCATAACTTTAAGTCTAATATAGATATTATTTATCGGCGAGTTGGATAAAAATACACCCACCAGTTGTCATGAATGGGGAAATTAGCTGTAGAGACCAAAGCCATTTTTTGTACCTGAGTGCCTAGGGCACACAAACTGACAGCAATGCCCAGTTAGGCCGTCCATATGCCTTTATTTACAAATGTAAACCGACAATCCCGTGCGGCAATATGTAATGTCAAGGCCTGGTAAAGTTGTCATGACCACAAAAACAAAAACAATACTATAAACAATACAAACATTTTTTTTTAAATAAATAACCATATACGTAAACTCAAAAAAAAGACTAAAAGAAGCTCTGCACTAAGCTATGCCTCTTTAACACTTGGGCCCTTACAGCTCTCCACACTGGCTAGTCTCTGTTTTAAGGCATGTGAGTGAGTGAGTGAGTGAGTGAGTGAGTGAGTGAGTGAGTGAGTGAGTGAGTGAGTGAGTTAGTTAGTTAGTTCAGATTGTGAGCGTGAGTGCTTTTGCCCTTTTCCATCAAGAAGCTATGATTTGAGGGTAGCGACTGAGGAAGGAGATGGAGGAGGAGCCTACTCGGGAGGCTTGGAGGCTGCTTGCCCCATGCCAGGGCTTTGGTGGGTTTCTTTTTTTTTTATAAATAAATAGCAGTCAGGGTGCAAAGCTAATTAAGGTAAGATTATAAATAAATAATAATAATAACTAGATAGGTAAAAGAGAATGATAATTAAAAATATGATGCATTAGATATATGAGTTGTGTGGAATCTAAATTGAATGGAGTTAAATGTCATCGTGGGGGGGGCGATGGGAATTTGATCTTGATAGTTATGCTGGTTTGTTTTGGAGGATTATGGAAAGTTCCAGTAGCCCAATGTACCTCTTGGATTAGCTGAATGGCTTTCTGTATGTATTACTCTGTGAGCATTATGTTTCTCTCTTGGACGGTTTTGAGACCGGACACTTTGGATGTAATGGGATGTACTGTGGCAGTCTGTATGACATTTTTATTGCCTTGTTTTGGATGCTGTTGAGACAGTTTACCGATGTGGCTGAGGAGGCTGATGGGTCTGTAGCTCGTAGGATGTTTTGGATCTTTGTGACTGTGGCAAGGTGAAGTGAGTGGCGGTGGGACAGATGGTGAAGAGGAGGGAGAGCAAGATGAGGTAGGTTTCTAGTGCTTTCTTGATCCGGCTGGTGTCTACGTTGTCTTTTTCAGGGGCTGTGTTTTTCATTTTTTTCAGGTCAGCTTTGATTTCTCTGGGGACGATTGGTTGTGTCAGTTGGTGGTCATCTGCTGAGTTGAGTGACAGGAAGGGGTTTGTTGTGAGCATGTCGACAGTTTCCTTCCATTCATGATCAAAGTGTGGATCTGAGGGACAGGAATGAATGTTTTGGAGGTGATACCTGAATAGAGCTTTTTCCTAGTCTTATCTCGATGTATGAGAGTCGGTATGTCGTTTTTGTTTTGTGCACCATTTATGATTTTATTTTCTGCAAGAAACTGTGTGAGATGGATCTGTAGTCATGAACTCCTGCCTCCTCCTGCTAAGAGACATGGATTGGTATCTGATAATCAATTCTATCACAGGAGATTTAACAAAATATTCAACCAACAATGAAATTACAAAACATTCTAAAACACATTTTTAGGCAAGTCCTCAATCAAAAACAGTTAAAATAGCATTGCTCTCACCCTGGACATAAACTGTTGGATCCCTCTGACAGGAGGCTGCAGTCTATCAGGACCAAGACCTCACGCCACATGAACAGTTTCTTCCCTTCTGCAGTTGGGTTCATCAACAAAGCCCGGGACCCTCTCTGACTCTTACATCCGCAGGACAATTTCCTACTGTTACACACTAGAACACACCCTTGCCATTTCTATATTTAAATACACTTGCCACTTTTGTAATATACTTGTTTTAAAGTACCGGTATCTGTGTATTTGTTTACCATATTTTATTGTAATTGTATTATATTTTTGTATTCATAATTTAAGAATTAAATTATGTCTCGATTATTGCACTGAGTTCATTGTTTATTGTTATGCACCATTCACCAAGTCAAATTCCTTGTATGTGTAACGTACTTGGCAATAAACGGTTCTGATTCTGATTCTGATTGACAGGTAAAGTGCCCCTCCATCCAGACCAGATGTGGTGCCTTCCCCTGGTAACAGCCCTGCATAAGCCATTGGCCCTCCTGTATGTTTCTGGGTCTAAACAGGGAGTGCCATCACAGCAGAGGAGAAACAGGTGACAAACAATTTGTTATCCTTACAAACAATAAATGGAAATGTTCAGTGCAAAACTTTTCCCTGTCTCCTATTTATAAATGCATGTTGTGTGTTTTATTACACTCTGACCCAGGATAATGTTGATGGTTTAAATCCTGCATAGGTCCGCCACTGTTGGCTGCTAGTTGGCAATAATACAAGGTTCCACACCCTAAAGCCAACCTCAGAATCAGAATCATCAGAATGGTCTTATAAACAGCTTTTTCTGCAATGTTATTTTGGCAAAGCCCCTTACAGAAGTTGATAAAAAAAAAGGACTGGATTAGAATGGTGGTGCAGTAACAATAGTAGTTGTAGCTGTACACTAAACCTATTATGTATACAGCTGTTCCAATGTGTGCTATTAATCACGATGGTAGAAGAAAAAGAGGATGAAATAATCAGAATTAAAAGTTGCTTCAATCATAGAGCAATTGCAACATTTATTGAAGTGTTGACTTTCTTGTATTGATTTTTCAACACATTACAAAAATACATATATGTTCAAAACAGCAGATGTGTACTGTTCTGAAATCACTTTTTTTCACAATGATGCACCCCCCCCCCCCCCCCCCCCAAAAAAAAAAACAAAAAACAAGGAAACTGTTTTGTACAAAGAGTGTAAGTGAAAGTTGTGAAAAGTGAAATATGAAAATGTATTTAAAATTACAGTTGTAAGTGCCATCACAAGACCTTCAACCAACCATGAGGAAAAAGAAAAGTCAATGTTCATGAACGTCTCATTAAATTGATTTGGAAAAGGATTCCTGCTCAATGCATTGCATTCCCTTTCCCAAAGTTCTTCCTTTAGGATCATCTCATTCATGTAATTCTGTTCTTTTTTGTTTTACATCCACGGAGGATAGCTTCACCGAACCAACAGCAGGAAATTATCTCAAAAGAAAAAAGAAAAATTAAATAAAACAAAACAAAACAAAAAAGTCAATAATGGCACCACTATTGTTAGAAAAGAATCTGGCATGATTCTGCAATATTACATTTCAAAAATGTTCTTCCCATACATTGAACAAGTAATCATACAGAAACATATTCATGAAGATAAAATCCCTCCACCATGATAATCATACAAAACTGCTATGGCATTCAAAAACATTTGAAAGAACATTGGCGAAAACAATACTTTATTATCATTTAAACACTTACACAGAGTATTTTATTAACGGCATACTTCAACACTGTAAACATGTAAGCCTGAATGTCCATGTGTGATTCAGATCTTTGTCAGTGTTCCACTGTTCATCGTTTGGATCTGATATATTTCATAGTTGTGTGCCTCATTTTGGCTGAACTGAGTTTCACTGGAATGAATACGCCGTGTGTCTACAACAGGATCGGGATTTTTGCTCTCATGGTGTAAGCGTAACATGCTCTTCAGCCGATCTCACTTCTTATGTCAATTCGCTGTTAATATATTGAGCTAGCTTATGGAGAACTGCTGTGGCCTCATCATTTCCTTTTTAAAATCAAAAAAGAGGAATTTGCATTTAAGATACAGTATAATCCTTTTTTTTCTATCAAAAAAATGATGCAGATAAAACCTGACAATAGGCCGAAATAGCAGGTCAAACTTTCAAGTGAGGATGATTGAGAATTGCAGTACTAAAATGAAAGATGTAGTCTCAATCTCCTTTCATGTGGCTTCACCGTCTCCCTCCCTCTCACGCTCGCTCTGTCTCACTCTGATGGTCCGTTACAAGATGTGGCCAGGAAATGTGCATTTGGGTAAAAAAAACACACTTTTCATATGCTTCCAATTTCATTTGAATGACTCTCCTCCCTGGCCAAGGTCTTGCTCTTTCTCCCTCCAGTTCTTTCTCACACTTCTTCATTTCTTAATTTCAATCTTTCATTTTACCATAAGAATAGCCCCTACTCAAGGTCGCATGGCCATCCTCCTTGCAGCTGTGCTCAAAATTATCATAACTCATAAAATAGCCTTTTTTTTCCTCCAACAGATTCATTTCAGGATGAACGATGCAGAAAATAAAAACTGTAATCCCCAAAAGTCACTAACATGGACATTGTCACAAAATCTGTTACTGGGAGTTAAACCCATATCACTTTGTGAGGCCAATGAACAGGCTTCCCTTTAAAAGCCGCTCTAATGCATGAATCTGAGCTAGTGAACTGTGAAAAGACACCGTCGGAGAGAGAGGCTTAGAACACACTGCAGAGAGAAGAACACACACGCTAACACATACTGATGTGAATTGCATTTGGAACCATTTCGTGGATCTTAAGGGGACACGGGAAGTCGACCTGGGTCAGAGAGTGAGGCTACGGCAGGGAGATGGAGAATGATTTAGAAAGGGTTACAATTGTTGAAGTAGCTTTAGTTTAACAAACTGCCTTTGCGTAAGCACACATAGGAGGAGGGAGTGGGGGAGATAATCAGGTGGGTCTGATGAAGCAATGAATGGTAGTTACACTTAGCATATACTGTGAGAGATGCCAGCAGCTGGTCTTCTGATTGTTTAGTTTTAGGCCGTCTTTCACGTACAGTCGGGGCAACTTTAACATATCAAAAAAAGAATATATTTACAAAACATAAACAGGACTGTTCTCCTCACAATAATCATAAGTAGTCTTAACTTATTCAACATATTAAATATGGTATTCAATCCTACATTGGGAATGTACTGAGCATCAGTTAAAGGTACCTCCATTAAGTGCAACCTTTATTTATGTCCTGACTCAAGCAAGGACAGCAATACAGTAACTGCATTTTGAAATTATTCACATGCCAATATTTTCAAGGACAAATTCCCTGAATAAATGCAAAGTAACTTATCAGGTCTTTAAGATAATGTTGGATTTTTGAAATCCAGCATGATGTTTTATTGTCAGGCTGACATTCAGTGCTTTAGGCCTGTATTAGGGAGTGGATTGTAGTCCGCTGCTGCAGTTAATATAAAAAACAATCATTTTTACTTTAAAAATCCACTGCTTTGCACAATTTTACTCAGACATGATAATAAGCTTCCTAAAAGGAGAAAACAAAACAAATGTGTATTAATGGTGACTTCTTCCCAGTTATCGCATTTTAGAAAGAAAAAGGTTTTAGCACATTTCAAAACTAACTCCATATGAAATCCCACAAAGATGTACCTGCACATGCCAAATATCATTACAAAAATCCAATAAATACAGAAATTATTGCACAGTAGAAAGGCTCCATGGATTCCTAACTGATAAAATCCTCAGACAGTTTGCCAAGAAATACCATATTGTGCATTCCAGACAAGTTCTCATTAAAGTTTCCCTTTGTTTATATTCTCAGGTGGCAGTTTCTGTGACAAGAAAAAAAAAGATGAACATCAATCAGTCTAAATTTTTTTAAAGAGAGAGAGATTATCCAGCCAAGCCGCTTAGCTGAAGAAGTGGTTATAGGGATTTTGTGTGTGCATGTGTGTGTCTGCTTTTGCTTATGTGTGTGTGATTGTTTGCTTGTGTACACTGTAGGCTGAATGAATGGTTGCTGGCTTAACCTCTGTCCGCCTCCTCCAGTTTGACCTCACTGGCCATCAAATGTTCACCATGCCATTTCTTCATGTGTTTCTCAAGTGTGCTGTAGACGCTAAAGGGCATGTGGCAGATGTCGCAGCGGTACACATCCTTCCCAAATTGCCCATGGGTCTTCATGTGGCGCGTCAGCTTGGAGCTCTGGGCGCAGGCGTAGCTGCACAGGTCGCACTTGTAGGGCCGTTCGCCTGTGTGGCTGCGTCGGTGCACCGTCAGGTTGCTGCAGTTCTTGAACACCTTGCCACAGTACTCGCAGGTGTCATTCCTCCTATCCTTAGAGCTCGGGGGCCTGCCAGGTCCAGGTCCTCGCAGGAGGTGAGGAGTGCTGCTGCCGCTGCGGCCAGAGGCGCTACCTCCTTCCATTATCTCCCCTGGCGGGGTGGAGAAGCGGAGGCTTCCCGTCTCTGAGGAGGAGTGCTCGGAGGAGGTGGCGAATGGCGACTGACGGGAATCTGTGAATCCCAAGAAAGGTTCTCTGATGAAGTGGCGTGAAGCAGCATAGCCTGCCAGGAGCTGAGAGTAGACATTCTCCGGGGAGATGAGGGGTAAGGTCGGGGGAAGCTCCAGCTGTTCCTTCTCTATTTTGATCCTCTTGTTGTTGGAGGGGTTTGGGCTGGTGATGGGGGTGGGCCGACGCTGGAACAGCCCAGGGAAGGAGTCTGCTTCAGATATACTGATCCTGCCGTTCATTACAGGCCTCTGCTCCACCTGCTGATCTCGCTCTCTGTGCTGCTCCCTCTCATTCTCTCTTTCTTCACCCCTCTCTCCACCATCTCCATTAGGATGTCTCTCCAGGCCTCTCTTGTTAGGGTTAAGTCTAAGGTGATTGTCCAGATGGTTGTACGGGTGCATGATGCCCACCCCGCCACTGTCACTTACTCTATCCCTACTCAGGGTTTTCTCCCCCGGACACTGTCTGGGGCCATTCACCCTATTCTGGCTGAACTCATGGAAGTCTTCGCTTAAGTTTGAATCTGGCCGACTTCCATTCCGCAGTTCTTCCTCTTCTTCCTCTTCCTCCTCTTCTTCTTCCTCCTCTTCTTCCTCATCCTCCTCATTGTCTATCCCCATCCCTCTTGAACTTCCCTTCCTACTCTTTTCTTCACCCTCTCCTCCCTCTTCTCTATTTTCCTGTTCTGGAGAGCCACCCATGGACCCAGACTTGTTGTGCATATGTGTCTTCATGTGCCTCTTAAGCTTGCTGGCCTGGGAACAGGCATGGTCACATAGATGACACTTGTACGGCCTCTCTCCTGTGTGACTGCGTCTGTGGACTATAAGGTTGCTCTGGAACTTGAAAATCTTTCCACAGAACTCACAGGATTTGGATTTCCCCGGGGTCTGGTTCTGACCCTGGGTGTCAGGAGGGCTGGAAGAACCATGTCCCCTCTGAGGAGTGGGTGGCTGCGGGGCATAGGTGAGAAAAGCCGGGGGCTTGGCGCCAGCCTGGAAAAGCGTGGGACTCAGCAAGCGATGCATTGGTGGCACACGGTTGGGTGAGAGAGGAGGTGTGGGCCCCCCATTATTGGTAGTGTTGCCTGCCAGTTCTCTCAGACGTCGGGAGAAGTCCATGGAAGGAGGCTCCATGGGGGTCATCCGCATCACCCTCTCAAAGGCACTGGGGTGCTGGGACAGCAGCCCCATCTCCTCTGGGCGCAGCCGCTCTAGAGCGGGTCTAGGGGGTGGGGGAGGGCTGATAAAGGGTGGCGTTGCAGGCAGCCGGGTCTCCATGTACCCCGGTGGAGGGGGGTGTTCCCTGAGCAGGGGCGCAGCCATGCGGAGGAGGTGGAATGGGTTGTTGGTGTCACCAAGGAAAGTGGGGAGAGGGGAGCGGGGCAGGGCATCAGCGCACAGGGGAGGAGGCAGAGCCATGCGGGGAGTGAGGGAGCAGTTGACTGGGTGGTGGTCCAGGTAGATGCGGATGCCATGAGTGTGCTGGGCATGCTGAAGCAGGAACCAGGCGCTGGTGAAGGTCTGCTTACAGGTAGTGCAGATGTAGCTGGATGGCTCATCTTTGTCTGTGGGCCAGGAGAGAGAAAATCACCATCAATATTGTAAAATAAAAATAAAAATAAAAAACACTTTATTCATTCATTTGAACCAACGTATTACTTTACAATGCTGCCATATTTGGGGAGTAAAATGAATTGTACTTAAAACATGTGAACTCTGTTTGTGTCTATGCATGAGGGTTTTCTTTGTCTGTGTGTGTATGAAATTTTTAGTGTCTGTGTGTCTACAGGCTAATGCAGATGGCAGGTGCTGCCCTAAGGCCACAACACATTATGCTAATTATAATGTCAGCTAGGCTTTAATATACAGATCCATCTCGTCTACTCTGTCATTTCCATATGGAGACAGGGGAAACAGCAATGGAAAAAAGCACACCAATGGGGAAAATAGGAAATATGGAGAGGGGGAGGGAGGGAGGAAGGGAGGGAGGAGGAGGTGTGGCATTTGAGAGAGAGACTCACAAAAGGAAAGACAGGAGAGGTGATGGACCCATGTGTAAACAGCAAAGCCCCCTGGGGTCTTAACACAGCATCCACATGAAGTAAAGCTCTACGTCACTGGTGTAATAACAACTACAGTAAAGTGATTTGTTGTGACTGTACACACACACACACATACAAACTCTATGTCACTCAGAGAAAAATTGGCCTTTTAAATGGCATGACTTAATAATGCCAAATTAATCTATCAGTCACTATGGCATGGCCGTGTCAACACGCTTATGAGTCATAAAAAGAGCCTCGGCCGGGATTCATCTAATTCAACACAGGCTAGCATTGAACACAGTTTTGTGTTTGCTTGCAAGGCATCTGCATCTACTTTATCATCAGCAGCTACCGCAAGTGGAGTCGAGTTGGTACGGTGGTCCCAAAGCTTGAAGCCTGGAGGGAGAAAATAAAGACGGCGAACTGACTTTTGCCCACAGTCTTGTGTGATCAAGAACAGAGCCCTTACAGTAAGATGGCTGCCTCAAAGCCAACCATAGTCATGGAATGTAAAACGCAGGCAGTACAGTTACATGTGTGGCGATATTCTCTTTTCTCTTTCCTTCCCTGTCTCCGGCTTCTCTCACAGCACACATCAGTACACACACACTTGTATCGTGCAGAACAGATGAGCCAAAGCTGATGTTGGATCAGTGTCTAGAACAGGAAGCTGATTTGGCGGTGTGATCTGTTTGGCTTTCTCCAGGGGAGAAAGGGTCAGAAAAAGTTAATGAGGGGCTCATTTACTGATTCTGTCTGTTTTTCTCTGCTATTAGTGGGGCTCTGGTGTAGCCCTCTCTCTCACTGTTTGTGTGGTGTGGCGCATGACCTGACTCCTGCTACTAACGTGTGTGTACAAGCGTGTGTATGCGTATGTGTGTGGACATTTATGTGGATGTATTTTTGTGCTTGTTTGTCAGTGCATTTGTGTGTGGGTGTGTGTGTGTGTGTGTGTGTGTGTGTGTGTGTGTGTGTGTGCGTGTGTGTGTGTGGGGGGCGAGTGGCGGGCTGCCTGCCCGTGTTTAGTTTGGCGAGGCTTCACACGGACGCTTGGCAGCCAAGAGCTGGACAGCTTAACAGCTTGAATGCGGAGAAGAGAGTGAAAGAGGAGAGGGAAGAGGAGAGGGGGTAAGAAGAGAGGTGGAGGGACTTTAAGGGCCAGGCGTGATTGGGCACGTCTGGCCACGCACGTACAGTGACACACACATAGAGGGTATTTACATGCCCCCTGGGGACCAAGAGGGGTCTATAGACTTGGGAGCTGTGTAATCTCATCAACACATGAGGATCAATATGAAATGAAGATGTGAGATTGGCAGAGGGATTGATGAGCTCTCTCAGTTCATCAAATAGTTTTTATTATTATTCTTATATGTCTTTTGGTCTGCAGGCTTCATCAATACAAGCTAAACTATCATATACCCCTACAACCTTCCAGCCCACCACCAACATATTTGCATCTTGTCATATCTTACACAGCCGTGCCATATGCTGTTAAAGGAAGCGTGGCAGCTAATAGAGTGGCAGCTGATGGCTGCTGCCTAATGACGGACAAAGACAAATTTAAACAACTTCCCAACCAAGCAAGCAAGGGGAGGAGGGTGAGGAAAACAAAAGAGAATATAAAGATAGATAGATGGATAGATAGATAGATAGATGTTGTCGCTGCTCAGTGCTCCAGCCAATAAAAGCCTTCTTTAAAGAATCACGGTGGGCCGTGTCATGCTTCAGTTTGTGGTAATTACAGTCGTCTGCCTGACATGGCAGGGACCCCTCCACTGCTGACCGCCACGGTCAACGACCAGTTAGAATAGTTACATTCTCCTCTCCACGCAGTCACTAATGCTAGACCTAATCAGACAATTTACTCTTGCACACCATATGCACACTGACACGCACACTGACAAACACACACGCACACACATATGCTGTGTAGTGAATAAGATGAAAGGTTCAATTACATGGAGTCAAAGCAGGATTCTGTAATATGAGGCTGCATTATGAAATTAATTTTGCCGGTGTTGGTCATTTTGCAGGCAGTACAAATGCTTGTAAAGCTACAGGGTGATGTCATTCCGTTGAAATAGTCTAAATCTTTGACTTAGCAGTAATATTTCTGCCCAGGTGTCCACCCAGGCAGACTTGCATGAAAAAGACAAACACAATACAGACCTAAGACCAGTTTAGGAGCACAGTTCTTTGTCCTGTGCAACAAAACAAGGGCTAAGGGCCAGGAGGCCTGGAGGAAGTTATTAAAACATTGGCACATGCGTGGAGCTGAGGTGGGCCAGTAATAATGCTCTCCTTCTCTCCTGGGTTGTTTTTTTACTAAACCACCGGGCCAATTAACCCAGTCTTCGGGGACTGAGATCTGAGCTTTACATCAGATTTTATTCTTTCCAGATTGCCTTTTATAGCCATGATTTTGCCTTAAAAAGTACAAACAAAATGCCAGTGAATGAAGGGGAGCCATGGTATTGACTGTTTGCATATGGCCAGTGTAGAAAAGTTGGTGTGAGCTTGGCGGGGTTGAAGTAGACACCAGGCGTATGGTGTAAACATGTGGATTTCTGTTTAATTTAGAAATTCACATATGCCGTGCCCCCAGCCTGAGTTTGATTTATGTTTTCGAAGCATGAGCTCCCTGTATTTACATTACACTTACATTTTGGGGTCTTTATCAGATGCTCTAATCCAGAGGGATTTATAATAAGACCACAGAAGAATAACGAGAATCCACAGGCTCAGCCCTCGAAGAGATGGGCACAGTGGAGCTCCACAGCTGACACTGGATGGTAATGAATGCTCACTGATGCCAAATGAACTGTTATGAAGCTCAGGAAAAAAAAAAAATCGTATTTGAAAATGAGTAGCCTTTGAACGCTACGCCACCAACTTCTCTACATTAGTTTGGCACAAGTTTGTAGTGTGTAGAATAATGTTGCTTAACTGTAGAAACAGAAGACAGTGCGGGTCCAGGCCTGAGAAGGCAGATGATATACTACAGTACATGTCACATGTCACTGTGGCATTCCTGGGGTTCGGGTTCGCCGTACTGCTCCAACATTCCATCAAGGGCGACAGAACGCCACATTGCCAGATTTGCATACAGAACAAAGCCGCCCGCAGGCTAGGCCACTGGGACACAAACCTGCCCCTGCATCCCCTCCCACACAACCTCACAGCACACACACACGTGCACACACAGGCACAAGCCCTGGGAGTACGCATGTGTGCACCTGTCAGGGGTTAGCTGACACCTCTGCTGCTGGCAAAGCAGGTCCTCATTAGCATGGCTGTGATCTCGGGGTCCCCAGGGGTCCCAGCCTCCTCACCTCGCCACCTCGCCACCTTGCCCCCCGCCCCCTTACAACTCCGCTCCTCTTCTCCTCCTCACATCTCCCATCCGTCCCTCCTGCTCTTCTCCTCCTTCTTCAGTGCTCTGATGGCTTGTTTGTCATGAAGGGGGCTAATCAGGAGACACAAGGCCACGCAGATCAACCTTGTGTGTGTGTGTGTGTGTGTGTGTGTGTGTGTGTGTGTGTGTGTGTGTTTCCCAGGGCATTGGGAGCCCGGTATGTAAACTCAGCGAGCAGGCGCTTACTGTCACACAAAGAGAGAGCTGGAGAGACAGAAAGAAGGAAAGAGACTGTGGAGGGTGGCAGTTGCAGGCAGGGGGTAAGGCTCTCACACAGTGTGACTGGCTCCATGCTAACTCAAACCAGCTTCGGCCTGCTAACCATATACATCTGTGTGTGTGTGTGTGTGTGTGTGTGTGTGTGTGTGTGTGTGTGTGTGTGTGTGTCTGCAGCCAATATGATCAGCTGAAATGCCTGAGAGAGGATTTAAAGAAACAGTGCTCCTCAATGTGTTTGCTAGAAAAAATATTTTCTATATATTTTCTATTTCTTCAGTTCTTCCTCTCTCTCTCTCTCTCTCTCTCTCTCTCTCTCTCTCTCTCTCCCTCTCTCTCTTCTTCTCTTCATTTGCTTTATGTCCACACTGAGCACCTGTACAAGGTACTCCACCCTGACCCTCATGCGTCCTGGGATGCGGGTCAAATGAACAATAAAAGGGATCAGGTATCTCCAACAACTTGATCACAGGCACGCACACACACATTGAGCGACTCCAGCTGTACAACAATGCATGAGTGGAACAGACTCTCATGTAGCACGACCAAGGGAGCACATCACCGTAAGCTATTCCACATAGGGCACATAGGATGATCTGTGAAAAATAACTGCAAAGGTCTCTCTGTCAGTAAAGAGCTATGACTTTTGGCTCGGCTTCTAGGACAGAGAGGGAGGGAGAAAGAGATATACAAAAAAAAGAAAGGATGAAAAGAAAAAGGGCGCTCCATAAAGCTCTCATTGGCATTTCTCTAAGCCTGACTCATCTGCATCAGCTCCTAACTGGTCCCAGCGCCTGTATTTGTGTGTGTAAGTGTGTGTGTGTGTGTTTTAGTTTATGTGCACACACTTGTGGGGTCTGCTGTCTGTCATGTGACAAATGGATGACACTCATTCGTGCTTGTAGTTGCGAGAAGATGTAAGACACTGGAGCAAGATGGAGGAGAGGATGAAAGAGGGAACGGGAGGGCGGAAAAGGGAAAACAAAAGAGGAAAAAAGAGAATGGCAGACAGTATGGGACACAGAAGAAGAATTGCACTTTGTTTTTCTTTATCTCCTGCATTTCCATTTCAATAGAATTACAACCATTTTAATCTCTCATTATATCAGATACCCATTTTACCATGACACAGCAGCAGGGAAAGCAGACGCCTACAATAAAAAAAGGAACCAATGGCGTCACCACTAGGTTGTACTGTAGGGGTGCAGGCATGCTGAATTAAAGGATAAATCCACGACTAATAAATAGAATATTTACAAGGTGAAATATTTTCCAGAAAAGGTCCCCACTGATGCTACAGACGAGCGCAAAAACACCAAAATGTTTGAATAGGTGATGGCATCAACAGTTAAAAATTCAAGCTGCTTTGACAATGAAATGGAGACTGACTTTGTGGACTCACACAATGTTTGTTCGAGGTTTTACATCCAAATGAGCTCCAGTCGTACCCCTCGGGAACGCTCACTCTCGTCCAAAATGTAAATCTCCTATTCGCTGGCAGTGAATAGGAGATTGACTTTGACATGTGAGTGACTCGCGAATTCTGTTCTGTGGGTTTATTAAGTTTTTCATTGGGTCAATTATTTTAAACAAATGGTTAACTAAACCAAACTAAATTAAATTGAGCATAAACATGGAGACACAGTGCTCATCTCAACCCGTGATATGCACGTATCCTTTTGACACGTCACATGCGCGCTCAGTTTACCTTTCCTTTGTGTGTGTGTGTGTGTGTGTGTGTGTGTGTGTGTGTGTGTGTGTGTGTGTGAAAATAGAAAGAGAAAATAGGAAATAACTGTTCTTTTGTGCCTCTGTTTGTGATGTATGTGTGTATGGTATCATCCATGTACGTAGGCATATGTTTGCAGCCACATGCTCATTGTGTGTATCTCGGGCTTCCATTCTGTGACAGGGTGCTATATTCTTTCAGCAGTAGTAATGGTCCCCAGCTGGCTTTTGCCCACTGGAGCCAAGCAGTCAGTCCCACTTAACTAGCAGCCCACAGGAAAATACCTCCGTGGCCCTGAATGAAGCACACAGGCCCTTCCAACCCAATCAGCCCGCTATAAAACTTGCCCCTCGCATGCTTCAGACATGGCGTAGAGTGCATTCCAGTGATTGGGAAAGAGAGCCTGAACATTCATGATCTAATACACTATTACTCCACAAATTCTGCAGTTTTTTATGTAATTCTGTCTACTTAAGACTTTGAGAGGATACAGTGCTTTTTCCTCACGTTCAAACACAAAGCAATGGCTGTGACAATCACAGGAGAAGGCACGGGAGTGGTGCATCATCTGAAACCAATTTGCAAGCTATCTAAAAAGTGTTAAATAGGAGTAACAAAAGCAGAGAGTGTTGACATAAAAAATGGACCACAGATATTTAGCTCTATATTTAACAGCTTCGCACGATCTTGGAAAAGAGGTCGTGAAGCCCATTTTGAAAAGATGTGGGTGTGTAATATGCTTGGAACTCTTGAAGTGACGGTTCAACGTTTGGGTAAAAACAACATTTCTCTCTTGAATATAATGATTCATCAAGGAGCTCGTCAGATTAGCTGAAGTGTCAAAACACCACGTTGTGGATTTACAGGGGGTTGTGCACTGGATTATTTCTTGCTACGGAGCAGTGACTTCTTGGAGCCCCCTCAGTTGTTCTGTACTGTTCTGTTTTTGCACAAATTAATCAAACAAGATATAACATGTTCGTGTGATCAGTGTGATTTAGAGGAGCTAGTAGGTGGATTTTGTGACCTTTTTTTGTGACATTTTTTGTGACCTTTGGCTATATGTGAGACCCTCAAACTATTAAGAAGAAAGCTGCCGATAAAAATTGATTTACTGTCTCTTTCCACATCTAAATAAATTATGATCAAGTTATCAATTTGAGCCTTTATGTGCAATAAGGTAACATGAGACTCTCTGTGCTTTCCTCTCTGTGTCTCGTCTATAAGCTAATGTTGTGATCCAGTGGAGGCCGGCTGCACAACATTATTAGCATCACAACGGTCATGTCTCCATGTGAATTCTGTTCTCTGTCATGAGTCCTGAAACATACTCAGGTGTGTCAAACCGTCCTCTTGGCTTGTCTGGAACCTTGAATACCTCACGCACACACACACACACACACACTCACACGCACACACATAATGCAGACATGAACATAGATTCCTCTCTCAACATACACACCCAACACATACTTATATGTTTGTGTGTGTGTGTGTGAGTGTGGGATATTACTGCCTTTGGCCTCAGGCCTCCCCGTGTGGGTTATGTTGTGACTTTTCTCTCTCTCTCTCTGTCTCTCTCTCTCTCTCTCTCTCTCTCTCTCTCTCTCTCTC
>NW_022280096.1:1966345-1967625 GCF_004355925.1 Anarrhichthys ocellatus | reverse complement strand
TGTGTGTGTGTGTGTGTGTGTGTGTGTGTGTGTGTGTGTGTGTGTGTAGGTCACACACTGTCCCTCAGGTCGTGGCATGTTAATACATATTGGGCAGCAAGGTATGTCCTATCTCCTTCTCCTTGGAGTATTTTTAATTTTGAGAAGTCACTACATTTTTTAAAATCTGAAATGACAGAGTTGAATTTTTTAAAGTACATGTTTCTAATTGTATTGAATGTTTTGCATTTTAGGATGAAGTGCATCTCTGTCTCAGCCTCACCTGTCTGTCTGTCTGTCTGTCTGTCTGTCTGTCTGTCTGTCTGTCTGTCTGTCTCAGCCTCACCTGTCCCACAGTGATCACATATTCTGTTCTCTTTTGGTTGCCAGGATGTTTAGTGTCTTCCTTTAGATTTCCAGTTTGTGGTCATTGAGCCTGTACTTGGTGAGGATCTGGCATGAATGTTTAGAAACGGTATTGCCAAAGCATCAAAAAAACACACACACAAACACACTTGCAGCCACTCTCACACACACACACACGTTGGTACGGGCCGGCGCTGCCCCGCCAGACCACAGGCCCAGACAAGCTCCGCTGGCACCAATCACCCTGATACCATCTTCAGCTTTATTTCATGTTGGCTTGCTCTACTCAGCTCTGGGAAAGGCAGACACAGAGAAGAGGGCTTTCTGGAAAATAAAAGACAGCGGTACACAGGGAGTGTGTAGCCCCTTAACCTTGAGCAGTTACCTCCCATGTCTGCAATGCCATCTATGGACATGACAGTGCAAGCCTTCTGTATTACAAGAAGCAGACCAGAGCAGATGTTTCTCCACTTTTCTCATAGATGACAGTACTTTTTTTTGTTAAAGTGAAAGTTAAAAAAAAAAAAAAAAACACACACAGTGGTATTTCTAGTGAATAAAGCTAAGAGGACAACTGTATGCCTCCTCTCAAGTGTCTGTTCACCCAATAGATAAAACAATCTAGCCAAGCAAATAGTTTGGGTTATATTTAGCCAGGTTTTAAGATGCCTCCCCCCATCCATACATTTCTGTCGTCCCCACTTCATTAAAAAACTATGTTTGAAATATTTAACATCAATATGTCTTTCCAAAAAAAAGATTAGTACCTATGAAAATTGTGCGATGCTGCTATAATTTTTCTTTTAAATGTTAAATTGCATTTTTAAATGCCATGTATTGTGGTGGAGGTAGACATCTCAGCTTTACATATTGCATATCAAAACCTCAGGAAAAAATTGTTGAACTGACCCTTTAACATTACATTAAAAATAATT
>NW_022280096.1:1958845-1961345 GCF_004355925.1 Anarrhichthys ocellatus | reverse complement strand
ACACTTAACGCTCTGAAAATTGACAAAATATTACTGAAAAGTTAGATAACTTTTATTTTTAATTAAAGAAATTACTTTCTGCAAAATTGTCATGTTTTTTATTTTCAAATATTATCTGCAGCATCCAACACTGTGCTGGTTGTTTGTGATCTCCTGCAATAAATCTGTCCCTCTGCAAAAGATGGTGAGCACACACAGCTGCTGGCCACACACAGAAACTGTGCATAGAGTGATGACAAAAGATGTCTAGCATTGATTCTGAAATTAACAAAACGTGTCTATAATGTCCTTTGTCCCAAACGTTATACATTTAAGGGATTTTTTTTACAATATTTTGCGGAGTTTAATCTTTAACAACCCATACAGTAAAAGCTGAATGTGTGTGTGTCGTACAAAACAACATTTAAACTAAACTCAATTTAAAAGTCTCTCCTAATGCAGAATAACTAAAGCATAAGGCTTCCTTTTTTAAATAATTAGAATATTGTGAAAACTATAATGTGTGATTTTACAGGTCTCCAATAATATTATAACAATGTTTACTGTTTTATAGCATTATTCTTTGAGGACTACTCATTTTAAAGACCTTATAGGACTAGAATGCATTTCATGTACATACATATAATTTAATTTAATGCATAAAAAAGTCTCTTCATACCAGTTTAAGACACTGAGGTGACCAGTTTCTATGTTAACTGTATAATCATTTTACATGTCATTCTGGCCGTCTCCCTCCTTTAACCAAGTCCCTCTTAGTCTGTGTAATCCTGGATAGCCTTCCCAGCTCTCGGGTGTGATGGTGACTGTCTCCTCTGATAACTTTGAACTGGTTTCCCTGCAGCGCTGGCAGTCTACAGGCCTCAACCCCCCCTCATAGCCAGATGAACGGCCTTGCTGCTTTATTAATCCCCTTCTCCTCACCACGCATTCAGATGAATTTTAATCAGCTTTCTTAACCTTTTTTTCATATGCTGCAGGATTTCTTTACAAATGCTCAGACACGTGATGTGCACTCACATGGGACAAAAAAAAAAAAACACAAACACACACACAAACACACACACTGGGGGCGGCTCCTCTATCACCTTCTTCCTCGCCTTTTACAATTGGTTTCAGTTGAAGAAGTCCTTCAGGCCTGCCAGTTTGTTCGGTGTGTGATTCTGTGTGCATGTGTGTGTGTGATGTTTTACTTAGAACAGAGCAGAATAGACATACAGTGCGGCTCTCACTCACTAATGAAACCATCCCAGGCTACATTAATCCCTCCTGAAGGCCACTGTCAAAATAACAAGCAGCTGGGATTCTTTAAAGAGAGCTATCTGTCTTGGACAGGTGAGAGATGTGTGTGTGTGTGTGTGTGTGTGTGTGTGTGTGTGTGTGTGTGTGTGTGTGTGTGTGTGTGTGTGTGTGTTTAAGCTATGTGCATCTATACTGACAAGAGAGTTCTATTCAAAACTTAGAATATTGAGCTGCTTAGCTGCTTAGCTAACTGCATCTTCATTTAGATGTACAGTGTGTTACAGTCTCCGTACCTCTTCTTTCCTGTTTGGGGCAGATCCCTCTGGCCGGAGTCAGCCTCCTTTCTAGATCTTCCTCTCTGCCGGGGGTCACCTGGATGCCCACCTCCACCGGAATAGACCCTCTACCCAGCTCCAGTGACGCGGCCCTTGGAGAGATGGGAATGCCAGTGATCCCGCCAGTCTCCCCAGGCTTGGAGAAGGACTCCGGTCCGCTTCGGGGCCCCCGGCACACACGGCGCTTGTGATCGATGAAAACCAGGATATCGCCCAGAGGGAAGTTCGTCTGGCACTGGCCGCAGGTCAGCATATCATGCTCCCTGGGGCCCACCCTCCGAGGGCTGAGGGTTGACAGCTCCGGAGATGGAGATACCGCCCCTGAATCATGATTGGCCTCTGCTACAGAAAAGAGAAGAGGAAGGTGAAAGATGTAGATCAGTTCCTTTTTTTTTCTAGAGTTCAATAAAGCGAGAAGAAAGACAGTGAGAGACAAGCAGAGAAATAATACACAGCGAGGTTTATTTATTCCTGATAAATGCCATCTCTCCTTACTGAATGACATGATCATTACATTCACAGCTGTGTCACTTTCATGGCATAAAACAACGCTGCTGTAAAGCTACTTCGCCTAGACAAACACATGCACACCTTATCCAGGAGAGATCTGCGTGGGTGGGACCCAGCACATACACCCTATGTATATGTATATGTGTGTGTGTGTGAGTGTGTGTGAGTGTGAGTGTGTGCGTGTGTGTGTGTGTGTGTGTTTGTGTGTGTGTGTGTGTGTGTGTCTGTGTGGCCAGGAAGCTATTCATCTCAATGTGCAGGCTGGGTTTCCGGTGAGGGCCTTCGCTACACTGAGCTGTCAGCTTCACCATGTGGGAGCCCCAGCTTGTGCAGAACAAAGTGTAGAGTAGGCCACATCCACCAGCATGCGTGTGTGTGTGTGTGTGTGTGTGTGTGTGTGTGTGTGTGTGTGTGTG
>NW_022280096.1:1952376-1958835 GCF_004355925.1 Anarrhichthys ocellatus | reverse complement strand
GTGTGTGTGTGTGTGTGTGTGTGTGTGTGTGTGTGTGTGTGTGTGTGTGCATGTATGTGCGTGTGTGTGTGTGTGTGTGTGCTTATGTGATCACAGAATACGACAGAGAAAAGAAAAATGATAGAAAAAAGAAACATGTCTGGGTGTGTGCACATGAATGGAGCAGCACACAGGTGAGTTGGAGCACAGTATTCTCCACAGACAGAAAATCTATAAAGCCAAAACCCTGTTAAGAAAGTAAATCTCATTCTTCACAGATCTGACACAGTCATTAATAACCATTGCACATTCACTCCCGCCTACCTCCCCTATGGCGTAGACTGAGTCCCTCAGCTTAACCTAAATCCCTCATGGACAACCTCCATTTTTTAAACACTACCCCGATCTACCAGTATAAAAAATGTGTCCTCTTCTAAAAAGCCCGGAGGAAACCTGAAGCTCCAGAGACTCTAGGGCGTCTGAGTGAGTGGGTACCCAGGGAGAGGTGCTGGTGCCTGGGAGAGGAACATAGCCATTTTGCCTGCCTGTCTCTGCTGCTCTTCTACTTCTAGCACCTGCATCCCCGCCCCTCCCCTCTGCCTCCCTTTTCTCTCTTTCTCCAAACATGACACCCTAATAATTGCAAAGATTAGACAAAGAGTGTGTGTGCTGGTTTGTGTGTACCTGTGTATCAGTGTAGTTATCAAGCAGACATCCTAAACTCTCTTATCAACCTCAAATCTCAAACTGCCAGGGAGGCGTTGCTCCTCTAAATTCCCAGTCATAACCGTTAAACTCTGTCACTGTTCCGGCTGAATATTACACACATTTTTTTCTCCCAATTTTTTATATTTCAAATATGTCTTTGCGACTATATCAATCAATCAATCAACCACCTACCCCCCCACACACACACGTTCCAGTCCCCTCACTTCGCCTGGAGTGATGATCCGATGCCAAATATCTTTTCTCTAAATGGAGATGGGTTCCTGGATGCCTGCCAAATAATTTCCATCTCATAATCTTTGGCGGCAAAGAAGGAACACAAACACATATTTACCTACAGTTCACAGCTTGTGACCATGATTCACATGAAGCAACGTTCCAGAGTGTTCACACAAGCCGAGTAACTGTGCGCAGGCATGCGTGTGTGCATATGTGCAACGCATATAAGTAGGACTATGCAGGAGATCTCAGCTAACAATATGGCACACTCTTATTTCTGATGCTAAAGACCCACATCCTTGTGTGTTCTAAATGAGTTAGAAGACGACGCCAAGTCAACAAGGTGACAGACATGGGCAGTTGAACTTGACTTTATCGCTGCGAGAGACGAGAGAGGAGAGCCTGTTTGTTAACATGTGGTTGAGTGACATGGCCTGGGGGCAGAAGGCAGTAAATTAGTAGGCGTTGGCACAGTCACCATGCCGCTGGAATATCAGTCGGACACCTTCTAAAAACCGCACCCGTCTCTGAAACCCGCTCACTCGTCTATCCCGAGGCTCACCTGTGTGAGAAAAAAGAAACAGGTGCAAGAAGGAACTGAACATGGAATGCTTGCAGAAAAAAATTTAATAAATCAACCATGGACACAAACACACTGAAATGGAAAACACACATGCGAGAAGAATAACACACTAATGTAGCCTATCATGGTAATAGACAGTGTCTAATTCTCTCTGTATAAACTGCTATGTGAGATAGTTAAGAGAGCAGAGCAGACGCACTGTCCAACATGCCGTCGTTGGGAAGGCGTGATGATCGCAATGAAACCCAGCTGTCTAACATGACACAACACATACTTTATTTCTCTTTCTTGTTCTCTCTGTCTTGCACACACACACACACACACACACACACACACAGAGCTATAGTCAATGACAGTCCTGCTACTCTGCCTTATCAAGTGTGAGTTAAGTCAGGCAGCCTTAGAGCACCCCCTATCAGTTTGATGGGGAGAGAGTCAACCACTCCACTGCCGCTGCACACTGCACAATATGGACCAGATGGGACAAACAGCTGAAGACAATGGGCCTCTTTCACCAATATTTCCTGTTGTGTAAAAGGTCGAAAAAATATTTCCAAATGTCCGGCCAAAAAAGCACTTAATGAAGAAAGTGTGTTGTCAGAGGAGAGGAATTATTTAATTTGCAGCTGACATTTTTTAAATTGCAAATATTACAATATTTGGGTGTGTGACAATGTGACACCTATTCACACTAGTGGCCAGGTGAATCCTGCAAGGTAGGTAAAACATGCCAAGTGCAAGTATATGAGGTTTGCCTCATGGCCTTTGATATTAATTGCCCTTATTAGTTTCACTTATCCTAATTATTGTGTTCGTCCTCATATGCTCTTATAAATGTGTTTTTGTTGTTTTAATTGTTGCCTGACGAGAAGGTGAAGTTGAATAAGGAAACTGAGAAAATGTATTTTTGCTGGAATCTGAAACATTTGTTATTATTCAATGATGTGAATTTGATGAGATTCTTCAAAGCGGCATTAAACAGAAACCATGAAACTGTTTTGGGTTGACGCTCTAGTCCTGACCTTACACAACATTTTAATACAAGCTGCACACTGTGTTCTGCTGGTAGAGGCAGAGGAAGGCCAGGGGCGCTCATATGACAGTCCACTATACTGTATGGGTTCAGACCTGTATCCCTTTCTTTGTTTTCCCTTTCCATTTGCTAAGCTTAAAATGCATGTGCACGCACACACACACACACACACACACACTCATTCACACAAGCACTCACACCTATAAACCCCACAGGGAAAGTCGGGAAAGATTCACGCTGTCATTGATAATAAATGACACCAGCAACATTGCAGATGGTTGCAATCAAAAATTCAAACAACAAGCGGCCTCGCTTAGCCTATCCCTTTTTCTCGGCTGCGATTGCCAATGAGAGCTGCAACAGTGTGTGTTGTGTAAGGCCAGGCCCGTGTGTTTCAATATCTTATCACCATTTAATCTGTAGCAGTCTCATTTCTTATCATAAATCTTAGATTATCAGTTTGAAAGTGAGCAAAATACGGCTCTGCAGCTGACTGTGACTTGTCACTAAATCGCTATAAATGACTTGCAAGCTATGAGGCGTGACATTTGGGATATAAATCTAATCTGCCAAACAATTTTAAGACATATAATAATAAATATAATATAAAAGAAGCATTGCAAAATTGGTTGAATGTGTTCAATAATATTGATATATAGAAAGACAATCTGAGAACAAACTGCATTGGCACACAGTAAATAACACATAGCTCACCAATCATCTCCGGTGAGATTACCATCCGGTTACCACAATGTGTGTGAATATTTACTGTGGCGTTGCAGTGCGTACAGTGGGTTTCTTCCCCAGCGTTTGACAGCCATATGGTGCGAATAAAGACGAAAACATTAACTGTTTCACAAGTAGCATGCCAATTCTAAGAGTAAACAGTTATCGCGAGGCATTTCCACGGCTAGATCCAGAAAACAATTATCTGTAATAATTCTGATATTAAAGAAATACCAGTCTCTGAACAAAGGGGGGCCTGTGATACTAAACACCACTCGTTCCACGTTAAAGTGTGAATAATTCATAACGATATTCCAAAGGTTTCTCTGCCATTTATGTGACTCCAAACTGAATCACTGACTTAAAGAGCCTAAAAAAAAGCAGAGAGGGGATGTTGAGTCTCAAGAAAACAACGGATGAGCTGTAATCTGATGGTCAAATTCAACTGAGACAGGATAGCCTGATATATGTGATTTGTTAGTGTGGAAACAGTATATGTGGTCGTGCATTTTGATTGTGATAAGTACGGTTTTACAGTGTATGCTATTTGTGTGTGCCTGCTTTCCTTGGTGCATTCATTGCAGTTACAGTCACTTATACGTCCCTCTTGACATCTGGCATGGCAAGTAGATCTCCAGAACATAGTCTTCAACGAAAAGCCTATCCAGAAATATGCTGATATTCAGGTTCTCCGCACTTCCAAGTAGAGTGTGACCTATAAGCTCATGGCTGCAGGGGACGAGGCCGTGTTTAGTTACAGCGAATAACCCCTGATCTGACATGTGGTTGATACACGCCGGCACCCCGCATCTTATTATTAATGGTGTAAGGACATACCATGTGACTAGTCTTGGCAGCTGACACTGCCCTCGAGACCAACCTACTGACGAGGTCATATTAAAAATATTAAACAATAAGGTCCACTCTTTTCTTAAACGTTCTCTGACGCTGTACATACATATGCAAAGCCATCAATACGTGTTGACTTTATCAAATTACGGTTTGGTTTACCCCCCACGCTTCTCAGATCCTCCAGCCTGAGGTGTGATCCTGGCCTGAAGACATGCAGCCTCCAGCCATTAAATGATAGGTAGATCAAATCCTTCCGTCCATCATAGCTAGAGGAGTGGTGTCATTATTAAGATATATGGTAAACATGGCTTAGGCGTTTTATGCAAATACAAGTGCATCTGTGCACACACACTCGAGAACACATTGTTGCCGTAGAGAGAGAACAGTTAGATAGAAAAAATAAGGCAATTGCTTTTTTTGTTTGCTGATCTGTTCAAAGTCCAGTTTCGGCATTGCATTTGATCTCCTTGATACTATCTAAAAGAAACAAACAAAAAAAAATACCTGTAGGTCCAGTCCTTCCTTAATCTGGTATTTGTGCCTCTCGGGTCATTGAGGCCACAGCTCAGCAAGCAGGAGACAGTGTGTATCATGTGAAAGAACAGGTAGGACGGGATTCAGGCCCAGATGGCAGCCCAGCGTTTCAGCCCTTGCTCTAATAGCCACTTCAGCGCAGCATTAACTGAGCATCGAACATTTGTCAGCATTTGCAAATATCTGAATTTAAGATGTTGTTTGACACATCAAAGTTTCTGCTGACAGGTCAGCGGTGATTCACAATAAAGCAGTCATTAAGCTTTAGGCAACAACAGATGCACCCTGGAGACACTTGAACGCAGCTTCAGCTCGGACAAGGAAATTAAGGAATTTAAAGCTTAGTCTGTGACAAGTAATATCAGCAGGTTCCGTTTGGAGTATTTGCTGACTGTACAGCAGGTGCTGTGAGGTTCACTAATATGTAAAAAAAATATATATATATATGTCAAACAAAGTGACCCATGACTGGAAAGAGGGAAAGCAAATATTTGACAGTTAGTTCAAATTTGTACCAGTTCCCTAAAGACAAATGAAAATATGCAAAACGATGCAATCATTTGTCATAATTCAGGTAAATGTTGAACAGAGACACACATGCCTGAGGTGAAATGTTGCACAATAGTAAATGTAACAACTTGGTCACCACCTTAATTAACTGACTGTGACAGTCGAGAGAATAAACTGTCAGATCAATATTCAAACTGGATCAATATTTGTCATCTGCCTGAAATCTGGTGAGGACGCGCCATACATTCTCAATTAGAAAACAAAAACACCGGTCATAGCAAACAATTACATTTCTCATTGCTCGTTGCTTTTAAAATAACCGTAATTTTTGCAAGTGAAAACTCTACAGGAGACAGTCAGTGACACGAGAGAGCGAGAGAGCGAGAGACAACGTGAATGAAGTAAATGATTAGTCTAAATGCTAAATGTGTCGGGTGGGACGGAATGCGTCCAACCCTTGCCAACACAAAACAGATTGACCGAAGATTACATCATGAAGTTCTGCAATGAATTAACCAGATTAGGCCTCTATGAAATTGGATTTAGTCAAAGCAGAGCGCTGCGAGATGAAGGTTAGATTGATATAATTGATTTTAAATTGGATTATGGAACTTTTTAATCGTAGCCTATGCCACAAAGAAGAAAATACATACTCCCTCCGATTAAATCTGCGCAATTGAATCACAATTTTGGTCGCAGCTCTGAAAAGCTTCAAACAAAGTTATGACCCTTCGTTTTTGAAATATCGTATTTATAAAATTTCAGATTGGCGTTCCTTTGTGTTGAGTTTTCTTTTTTGGTGGGATTGCGAACTGAAAATATTTATTTACACAATTTAATTTTATGTTAAGCTTTTCAAAGGTTACCTTGAAGTGCAAAAAGGCCTTTATGTGTCAAGAAAAAAAATAGTTAAGACTGTGTGTGTGTGTGTGTGTGTGTGTGTGTGTGTGTGTGTGTGTGTGATGCGTGTGTGTGATGCGTGTGTGTGTGTAATGTGTGTGATGTGTGTGTGTAGAAGAGAAGGATATTTTTTAAATTAAAATAGATTTAAATTAAGATACAAGTTACCCCGTGCAAAGTCACAAAACAAATAAGTGTATGACATGTGTATGAAACAACTGTTTCAATTGGGTAACATGTTTAACAAAGTACATAAATATACACGTTGCCATATGTTGCAAGACACTGGGAAAAAAAATCTAAATTGTGTTGTGATGAAATGTTGCATGCTGGCTGGTACACGCAAACAGACACACACACACACACACACACACACACACACACACACACACACACA
>NW_022280096.1:1940337-1952366 GCF_004355925.1 Anarrhichthys ocellatus | reverse complement strand
ACACACACACACACACACACACACACACACACACACACACACACACACACATTTTTAGTCCGACAGTCCCACTGTAGATGTCATAAACTCATCTCTAGTTAAGTGATATGAAGCAGCAAAAGGCGCATTCAAAATATCACTGGATTGCGTTAATAATTTTCAAAGGTGTAAAACAAATATCAAGTACTCAAATTCAGTTGAATACTGTTTTCCACATGGTAAATCTATTTTCACAAATGTAAATTGTTGTCGTTAATTAGCTCCGTTGTTCGGCACTTAGAATAAAAACAATGCCTGAATATAAACCCAAATAAATACTTATATTTTTCCTTGAAAATTTGAATGAATTAAAACCATTCATCATTTTAACAAGTACACTTCATTACACACAAGTGAGTAGCCTTGTAGGAATTAAACTCACCTCGTACTGTCTCCCTGTGTGTCAACGATAAGTGCTGCGGGTTCACCTGCTTGCGGCGGGACATTGCCCCGGCATTTACTCTGGCATCGCCCGGTGAACGGCACTTGGAGTCGGCTTGGACCGTGGTGTCGGTCCTCTCTGGCGAGCAGGTGACCAACTTTTCCCTCTCCTAATCCCTACTGTTCACAATCTTCAATTGCAACTTTAATGCGCGCGAAGGTGAGTCGGACAGGATAGGAGCGCAATACCAGTTTGTCCACAATGTCCTGCAGCGTCTTCGGAGGAAGCAACACCTGGGTTGAGGAAGCCAAAGTGTAGTTTTAGGAAGCAGTTGGCTACTAGCGGCCGATGAGAGAAAATTTGCACAGGTATGTTTCGCAATGACCGTTTGCAGATAAAAAATCCTGGACTGCCCACCTCTGCAGCGACGGTGATGACAGATGAAGTACGGAGCAGTCCACTGGTGATGGGTTTTGGTTCGTATTTGGCTCCTTTCCCCCTTTCTTGGTTTTAATGATATGATTATATCATCTGGGGTCAAATGGCTCCTGTTTATTCTAGGATTCCCTACAGTCCTTCCATTTCAGCAGTGGTGCGCTAAAATGACCCTTTGGCACTGACTCCTCCTGCGCGTTTTGGCATCGGTGCGTGGAACGGCAACTCTTGGCTCTGGTAGCAGAAGCCTCGCTGATTGAGAGAGAAAGCGCGAGAGGGGGGGGGGGTGGAGAAAGAGAGCAGGCGGGCAGACAAGACACCTCCTCCTCCTCCTTCTCGTCCAACAAGCACAGGTCCGATGTTTCCTAGTGTCCCACAGTGTCGGGGCTACTTCTTGTTGACTCACACGATGAAAGCGGCTCTGCTTGAGAGGACCCCGCTTTTGTATGTGTGCAGACTATATGCAGCCTGTGTTTTTCTTGTGTGAGTGTGTGTGTGGCTGGGGTTGCCTCCGTGGAGTGGGACGGGATTCAAGTTCAAGTGCGTCCGTGACGACCCCACAGGCGCGTGGAGGCGGCGGACAACATAACACATGGACACTAGCGGTGGCTCCCCTTAGCTCAGAGATGGGCTGCATACAAAGTAATTCACTCATCAGTCATTAATTATTTCAAAGGCAGTGTCACTGTCTGCCTCTTGAATCAGTCTTCCACCCCAGATCACTTCTCTTACCGTCAAAGGTGGCTCCAATGGTCATTACATCCAAAAGATGTCCAAGAGTCTTATCATGTTTCCCTTTTCTTTCTGCCTTTTCCTTCTTTATGTTACATACGTTAACTGATTGGTATAACTCGTTCTCTTTCATATAACGTTTGCTGAAAAACCAGAAAGAAACACAATTTGTTAATTTTTAAACATGGCAATGGGAAGTCAATTAGGATCAATTTTGGTGGTGGACACAGGAATTAAACGCATCCTACTGACTATGCAGCAGTCAGGGTGAGTGACGTAGTATTACACCATGCTAAAGACTACTTATGGTGGGCAGGTGGCGAGGTCAAGGGGTCAAACAAACACAGAACTTTCAACCATGACAAATGCAGGACTTTCAACTAAGAGAACTGTGTTCAACATCGCGTGGCCCAAAGTATCAATGTGAGGTGACGCGATCATGGCGGCTTTCCTAAACCTTTGCTTGGTTGCCTAAACCTAACTGTATGTAGTTATTTTCAACCAATGTTTCTCATTAACCAAACTTTTTGTTGTTGTTGCGTAATGTCATCCCAACTGACAGAAAAAGAAGTCATGCTGAGCGACATTAAGAAAATGGACAATGTATGCTGCTCAGCACGAAACCAATAGATTTCATTTCATGACTATTATTATAACTGTTGTGAGACCAGTCGCACCTAGATCAGACTAAATAAACCGTATAGGTCATTCTGGGTTCAAAGGTCACCTTTAATTCAGATAATGAATACTTTTTATGTTATTGTGACATTCCATGCTGTGTAAATGATCTAATAACACTATTGCACATGATCAATATAAATATATGGACCTATTTCCTCACACTGAATCAGGGGGGGGCAGCAGGCTGCATCTTTGTTGTAGGGATAATTTAAACATGTTGTGAGGCAACAGTACCCTCTGTTGGCACAGTAAAGGACACATTACCAAACCGTTTAGGGGGTGAAAACATAACACTGCCTTTCTACACTTTATTCTCATTTTTAGAATGGAGCCTCCTTAATTTGCTATTTACACTATTCAGAATGTGAGAGAGTCCTTAAAGAGCAGAACCGGTTCACTCAGAGCCAATTAATGGCACTAATGGGCAATCATTCCGCACATAATTCACTGTATTCATTTAGATCAGTGTATGCACAGATAAGTGCCTTGTGCAGGCTACAGCTCAGCTAAAAACACACTCACGTTTCTTTTTCTCCCACCTCACCATACATTCTTCTCTGCTATAATTTGGTTGAAATACATTGTTGAATACAAATATAAAGCCTAATGCAGCTATTTAAAGTTGACACTATTTCCTGGTGGATCAGGAGGGAAGTGTGCAGATATAGCAATGCATTTTATAGTCTGCCATTAATAAAACATGGTGGGCAATTTTAAGAGCATTAGAAGTTTGATTGCTTCAGGGCAGGCCTCGGGGACTTTCAGGACAGTAATTATTTATATAAATGAAATGTCATCTCAACTCTGGCTCAAGTAGAGATAACATCAGCACACTCCACATGGAAACAGTACAACATAGCAGCTATCTTTCACAGATGGGTCGAGCATGTTGTCAAGCATGTTGCTTTGACTGGAGCGCATAAATTCGGTATGTGATATTACACGAAATGTCTTCGTTTTCGCATCAGGCCAAGAGAGCAACAGCAGTCATGGACACATCGGATGCTGAAGGAAAACATTATCCTGAGTTCACTCACTCGCTTGCTATCCCTGCTGGCTGCAAGCAGCTCCTTGATCCTTACCCATGGGTTTCTCAATAATACATCAACGTCTCCATTATAGCTTGTATCTGCTGGCTTTGGGCAAAGGCTGTTTAAACTGGGTTGCACAGGGCCAATATACCACAAATGCCCTGCTTGTGGACACAGGAAAGGTTTTAAGTCCAAAGTGTTGCCTCTAAGGAGACATGCATCTTGTGTGGTCAGTGCCATCGCTGAATCTGAGATACCCACACACTGCAGGGCAATACATACACAAGAGATGAGGAGATGCTGAAATGAAAGTTTGTCCAAGTAACAAGAGACATTATGTGGATATTTTAGGTCTTTTCCCAAAATGACACAGGATTTATAATGATTCCACACACTCATAATTTATGTTAAATCATAAAAATGAGCCCAAGGACAAAGTAGAAGTAAGGAAGCTCTTGCACATCAGTGGACAATGCATGCAGCTTAACTGGCTTTGACTCTGGGTCACAACCTTCGTCACATCCTTTTATCTTCCTTTTTTTCTTGCGTCTTTACTCCCTAGAGTACATACCAGAACTACATGAATGTCAAAAAACAGACCAACATATATGAGAAAAAAACTGCACTGAACATAACAGAGTTTTTAAGAATATAGAAAGGATTACGTGTTGACTTAAGTAGCAGGCATTTTGATGTGTTCAACCACAACAGGATTGACATAAACAATGAGAGGTCCACTCCAGGACAGCTCAGGGTAATATGAATATTGCTCTGGGATTCGCTTATAGTCGGTGCTTCATTATGCAATGTTTAATATTAATAAAGAAAGTACAAGTATATATTATTCATAAGATGATTTACTGTGGTGTGTGTGTGTGTGTGTGTGTGTGTGTGTGTGTGTGTGTGTGTGTGGACTTGAGTGACAGATTGAGATGCTCCCTTGCTACGGGCAATACAACTAGACAAGGCTCTTACTTTTCTACAGGACACATCCTGACAATTTCTCCCACAGTTAAGAGGATTTGTCCGAGCACAGCTGAATATATAATGCATGCAGATTCCAAATTTTAATTTGGACGAAGTAAATGATTCAATGCTGGCTTTCCTCAGAAGTGAGGCTGGGAGGGGAACGGAGAGGGCACAAGATGTTACTTGAAAGTACTCTCTACAATCTGGAGCATTTGAAGCAAACAAAAGCGATGATGATTAATTACCATGAGCTCTTGTTCATGTCAAGTTTAAAAGAGTGAAGGGAGTATTTTTTTCTTATTTATCATAAATTGCAATCATTAAATCCATATTTATAAGATTATTGAACTGTATTTTTACCTTGCTCTGCAAAAGATGCTACAGCAGCAGGTTTTCTGCATTTCACTGCATACGTCTATTTAAAGGATAACAAGAGTTTTGACTTGACATATGAATAAAAGCATCTAATAATTCCGGTTTTAACAACTCAAAGCTACTCAGTTTAATTAATGGTCAATAATGGCTGTAACACGTCAACTGTAACTTGTAAAACAAGGCAATGTTTTGTGGTATTAAACTCTCAGTCACATTCATCAGATTTCTGGAATGACAAATAAAAATGTGGATCTTCAATTAGACATGAAAAGTCTCATTCTCATCCATCAGCTGGCATTATGAGGTTTCAGAAATGTCTGATTTATTTAATTTATAAAGATAAAAAGGTTGTTTATAAACTCAAAAGACAGAGGGAAATTCAAAGAGCGCAGGGAATCTGTTGCTCTAGAAACTATGTTTCCTCTTTAACAAAGACCAAATCTCAAATGAGATTTAACTGGTCTACTAATAGACCGCTTTGATAAAAGACAAAAAAAAGCATTTTGTGGCAGATTTGATTTCCTTTTAGTGCTGCTGCTTTTGTAATATATCATTCTGTTATCCCACTGCCTTTTAATCATGTGTTTTTCAGCCTTCCACAAATGATTTAGCACCGCTGCATCTGTGTGTGATAATTATATGTTTCTTTATATTTAGGGGCACATTTCTATCACTTTATATTGCCTGCTCAAACCAATGAAGTGTAGTCTTTTTAAACAGGTGTGTGACCAAATCCAGTAGGCTATAGAGCAATCATTCAAGATAGTATCTTTAATTTGTCGTAGAACTGTATACATTTTGTTATTTTTTCATAGACATTGTACTGATTGTTCAATTGAGTCATCTGGTCAAATCAAAGACTCCAAAACATCCAGTGTGTTGCACAACTCCAAGAGTGATTCATTGTCTCCCTCTAGTGGATATTATTGGGAAAAACATTTTAAACATACAAGAAAACATGAATTCTTCACACGTATATCTGGATTGGGGTTTCCAGTAGCAGGACTGTAAATGAAAGCGTTGAATGAATGAATACAGAAGAGGAAAGGTACATCTGAACTACAGCAAACGCGTATCAGACAGATACACGTCCTGCGTGATGACGTCTGCAACAGTCTCTGACGTACTCCATAATGGCGGAACCCTTGTTACAATGGGGGCTGTCGTGGATCACTTGTTAGACAACTTCTGGTGAATAGCTGCGGATTATTGTCACAGCTGTTTGTTTCGGGTGGTTTACTCTGACGGCTTCATGTTAAAGGTAAGAGTCGTGTTCCATTACAAACAGACTACCGGGCTGAATGGAACGTGTCCTCGGTGTTCACACCTCGCGTGAAGCGAGTCCGCTAGCTGAGACCAGAGCATCACCTGTTTGGCTTCACGCTATGTAACTCTCTTTATTTCAAGGAGTACTTCTTGGTAGCCTACCCGTGTAATGAACGGACATTCCCGGCGTAATGTTACCCCTTGGTCTACACATAATCGACTAATTCCTATCGTTAGTTATTCGGTAACGTTAGCTCCACGAAGCCAACTTTAAGTTGCCATTACTGCTAGCTCGGCTAACATTATTGAATGCTAACGAGGAGTTAGCAGCATCGTCATGCTAATTCGGTGAAATTCTTCCTCATTGTTTTTGAAATCCCTATGAATGTATTTATTGTGTCATATATGTATTACCCAGTGAAGGAGTATGAATGAATGGAAGGCGCCATGACAACCATTATGTAGAATCTGTCTCCTCTGTTCCGCTTGTCTAACATCCTCAAACGGTTCGCCTCCATCATTACTGTTCCAGAGTAACACTTCACACAGCGTTAGTTTGAACTCTGAACAAATGAGCCGTGAGCTACTTCCACCCAGCGTTTACAGTAGCTCTTATTTAAAGTACCTTTACACGTTTACATCTTCGGTACCCGTCTGGTAGCTCAGTTCTCCGGGTTGCCAAAGTGAATAGCACCTCTATATTGAGACTTAGTGAGGATAACACGCACTGTGTAGCTTTGAGTCCTGCTGCTCTAGTCTTCAGCTCTAACTCTGGATCCTGGACCCTGTCTCTGTGTCCCTGTATCAGTCCAGTGCAGCGGGTCCATCCACCGTTGCCTCTCCTCAGCCAATGAAGGAATTCAAAGAGAACTTTTCAGGCCAAGTGATTCTGGACCACATCAAGCCATGCTGGTACTGGGACAAGAAGGACTTAGCCCACACCCCCTCTCAGTCTGAAGGCCTGGACCCTGGCACAGAGGCCCGCTACCGGAGAGAAGGAGCCCGCTTCATCTTTGACGTGGGGACCAGACTTGGCCTGTATCTTTGATTACTTTGAATACTAAAAGACAAATGAATATCAATATTAAACTATAAATTAATTACATTTGTTGTAATTAGTCCCTAATGAAATCTAGTAAATGACAGACAGAAGACATAACAGCATCCACATTTGCAGAAATGAGACAATGAAAATACTGTGTTGTGTGTGGCCTTTTCTTCAGTCAAAGTGAAAGTCATTAAGTCATTAGTAGCTATTAAAGAGGTAGACTTTCTGTGATATCCTTGACTGTCATCAGACACTATGACACACTGGCCACTGGCATCATATATTTCCACCGCTTCTACATGTTTCACTCCTTCAAGCAGTTCCCCAGATATGTAAGTCCAGTTTAACCTATTCTCACCTCTTCCTTGAAGTGGATTAAATGTGTGGGATTAAAGTTGAGGTTTATGTCCCAACAGGTGACCGGTGCTTGCTGTCTGTTCCTGGCGGGGAAAGTGGAGGAAACTCCAAAGAAGTGTAAAGACATCATCAAAACAGCCCGCAGCTTACTGAATGATGTGCAGTTTGCCCAGTTTGGAGACGATCCGAAGGTGCCGTTTTCTTTCATTTTGACTCTGCAGTCTTGGGACATTTTCTGTTTACACTGGTCATTGGAGGTTCACAGACGAGGTCTCAGTCGGGGAGTTTCTATTGCACACCGAGTACAGAAAAGAATATTCTTTACTCATTCAAAAATTTAAATCTCTAATCTTATGTTAAATCCTTTGTAAACTAGCTTTATAGACTGATAGCATGCTGCAACCTAATTCTGATTACGCTACTACAGCAAACAGCTGTAATGTCATGTGTAGAACTGAGTCCCTTCTCAGGTGTGGCTGCTGGTTTTGGTAAATAAACACATGTCTCAATTAGACTGTGGGTAACTTTTGTCTGTATGGACATGCTAGACACTAGATTGGTTAGGTTCTCCACAATTCAGTCATTGGTGTCATTTAATGGAAACCATGAGTACAACAAGATGGAGGGAAAAAGTGCTGAACTACCTCCTCGGTTATTTATCTTCCTTTAGTCCTAAAGGGTCCACCGATCAAAAGAATCAAAACAGTTTTTCATGAATAATATTCAAAGTTGTGAATCTTGTCATGTGAAGTCCATTCTTTACTCTCTTCTTCCTGCATCGTCTTGTTGGGTGTGCTTGTTTTCGTTACTTTGCTGGCCGACAAATAAGTGTCCCCAATTTTTCCTGTTTAGTTTTCACCCCCGTTCCTTCTCTGTATGCTGAACAGGCGATGACGATAAAGGCAGGTGTTGTGTCGGTATGCTGGCTGCCATAAAACAAGCTTGATCTTATTATCTGAATGCCAGAACCCCAAGAACAAAAGCAAAGTATTCTATTACTACAGGATACAGCGATGCTTTTTAAAGTTACTGGTGCGTATTGTAGATGTGCTATAAAAGGCTCCAGGTATGCCAGAGTGTAAGAGGTTGAAAAGGTGGACCGTTGGTTCTCTGGTCATGAGTCAGCCCTCAGTCGTGTTCTCACTAACTGGGATATTTCTTTTAGCAGGAAGAGGTGATGGTGTTGGAAAGAATTTTGCTCCAGACCATCAAATTTGACCTGCAGGTGGAGCACCCGTACATGTTCCTGCTGCGCTACGTCAAGCAACTCAAAGGTGAGATGGGATAAGAATGGCACTAGATTCCAAACAGAGGGTGCTCATTTGTTGCTCAAGGAATTTAGAAAGCTTATGACTCATTTTCTTCTTGTTAAAGGTGAGAAGAACAAAGTGTGCAAGGTGCTACAAATGGCATGGACCTTTGTCAATGACAGGTGAGCAGTTCGCATGTGAACTCTCTGTATTACAAAGTGATGTGCTTTCTTTCTAAAACTCAATGAGTATGCTAGAGGTAGACAGAAGGGGAGGAGAGAAGACTGACCGTATGTGTCCCTGCAGCCTGTGCACCATGCTGTCTCTGCAGTGGGAACCAGAGATCATTGCTGTAGCCGTCATGTACCTGGCCGGCCGCCTCTGTAAGTTTGACATTCAGGAGTGGACTGCCAAGCAGTCGTCACGCCGCTGGTGGGAGCAGTTTGTGCAGGACGTCCCAGTTGAGCTGCTTGAAGGTACTCATCAGAAAGCCATGACACTACCTGCCTCTCCTATGATATTTGTGTCATTTCCTTACAGACTCGTCTCAACAAAAACACCTCTTTGTCTTCCAGACATCTGCCACCAGATCCTGGACCTGTACTCTCAGGGAAACAAGCCCATCCCTCAGCAGATACAGGAGAAGGAAAGGGCCGCAGCTCCTCAAGTCCCAATTCCTCCAATCCCACAGGGACTACCACCAGCCCCCAACCCTCCCCCCCCCCCACCAAAGAAGACTTCCCCTCAGGGAGGCAGCCCTGTACGCCAGTCCAAACGCTCACATGCGAGTATTCACTTCATTCATACATCAACATCATCAACCTCAAAGTGAGAACTGAGTATGAGTGTTTTCATGTTGTTTATTTCTTTTTTCCAGACATCCCCCAAAGATGAACCAAAGGCTCCAGGTAACACTTGTGTGAAACACTCATGCAGGCCAAATTCTGCCCGTGTGTTTTAAAGACATTCATAATTTGTAAACCACTGAAACGCCTCCCAGAAAAGTTAGCTAATTATCATGACTTCAGTTTAGATGAAGTCCTGGTGAGGTTACAGACGAATACTGTAGGTTCTAAGTGCTCGGGATTCGTATTTTGCTTTCGGGCTTGAGGGTTTTATGAATATTCAAGCCGACAGGAAAGTTCCCTAATGCATTCACTGAATTTAAAAAGCCTTTGCAGCGTCTTGACTGGTCTGTTTCATTCACAGGACAAGTTGGATCAAAGATTCCCAGACTGGAGAGCCCCATGCCCCCTCTGCCTACATCGCAGCCTCCCCCAGGTAAGAATGGACTGTTTACCCTACCATCTTCCTTCAGTCTAATTTGTGAGGCAGTTAGAGTGATTTTGAGTACAGGTATGTGCTGGCAACCTCTGAACTGAGCTGTCTGTGCCATAATGAGCAGCCAGGACCCCCTGCCTCGGACTCGAGCTTAGAAAGCAACCCAAAGCCTGTAGTCCTCTAAGTCTGCTTACATAAGCAGCAACTCATCTGTCCATTATGTTTCCCAACACACGCAGACTCCTAACCTCTCCCAGACCAATCTGATTAGTGCTTGAGCCTGATAACGAGACCTCCTATGTGGCTGAAGCCTGGCAGTCTGGGAATGGAGAGGTTATGTGAGATCACGGGGAATGAGTGGCCTCGTGGTTTTTACAGGAGAGATGAAATGTTAGAAACCAAATCTCTAACAAGTTGTTTTCTCCTCCCTCACTAGAGCGCAAAGCCCCAGCTCCAGCCCCCCCCCACGGAAGCGGAACCATTAAATGAAACTGCTCCTCCTCCACCGCATGCTCCGCCTCCACATAAGCCCCCTCCCCTACCCCATCGCCCTCCTCCACCTCCGCCCTCCAACTACATCATGTCCACCACCAGCTCCTACATGTCCGGAGAAGGCTACCAGAGCCTGCAGTCACTGATGAAGACAGAAGGTCCCTCCTACGCCCCGATGCCGCCCAGCTATGCACCTCCAATACCGCCATATCACCCCCACGTTTATCCCCCGCCTGCCGCACCCCCTCCAGGCCCGCCGCCTCCTCCTTCTACCTACCCACCACCCAACTTGGCGCCAACGTATCCGCCACCAGGCTACAACAGCTACCCTCCACCACCACCTCCACGCATGCCGCCAGGCCACGTACCCCCTCCAGTTATCGGACTCCCGCCTGCTGGGTACCCCCCACCCCCCGGTCCCCCAGGACAGTCGCAGGTGCCCCTGCCCCCTCCGCCTGGCATGCCTATGAACCATGGTGGGTGGATGAGATGAGAGTGAAACAGTCCATGAACTGTGTCCTTACAGACTCGTCGAGCTTGTTGTTGGGCTTGTATTAATAGAGGGACGGATTGTTCTCTTCCAGTATGACTTTTGTTGAGGAGGGGCTTAATGAAGGCTTACCAAGAAGTAGACTTGAAAAGGGATGTCTGGACAGGATTGTTATGAGAACCTGAGCTGACAGACGGCAGTCTCCATGGCTCACTGTGTACAGGATGGTACTTCATGTAGTTCCAGGATCTTGTAACAAACGCTGTCCACTTTGTTATTTTTCTGGAAATGTAACCACAAATGTCAGCATCCTAAATTTAGTTTTGTGACACATTCTCCTTAGTTGTGAGGTAATGAAATGTGTTCTGTTTTTGCTTGACCTGTTGGATAGATCAGAGGTTGACTCCTATTTCTTTCTGGGTATGAACACCCTCATCATGTCTTGTCCTGCATTTCCAATCATCCCCGTGTCTTTTTCCACATTCCCACACGGAGTACTCTTCATGAATATACTGTGTATTCATGCTGTATATCCTGTATACAATAGTCAACACTGGACAGTCGAAGGCATATTTGTACATCTCTCTTCATTTAGGCATTTCTTCTTTCTATCCATATGTGCCTTACTCGGGCTTCTCTGTATCCAGCTTTGGTTTGGTGCCTGAGTGGCACTTAGTAAAATAAAGACCTGCCTTTCCTACTTTGAACTTTGTGTTTTCAATCAGTATAAGAGATGTTGATCATTGATTATGTACAGTTGTGTTGGATGAATATAACTTCATCTGTACCTCTTATGAGTAGATTAAACTAATTGAAAGCTATTTATATAAAGTAGATATAGTTACAATGTTATTAACCAAAATCCAATCGTTTATCCATTTCTTTTAGCCAACTATTTAACAGTCATTTATTTCAACTTTTCATGTATTTGAAATATGGATAAGTGGTTTAAATGTGTAACCATTTATCTCTTGCTAACATCATTTCGACCATTATTCTCCCCCACAATAATGACAATGTTCAGCCTACTTACAGCCGACACCATAAAAAACTCAAGGCAACAAGGAAACCCTATTACAAGTTACACATACTCTGACACTTGGTGAGGGCAAAGGAAACCCCTGAACAGGAGAACAAACACTTTCTTAACCTCTCAACCATAGTGTTCAGCTGGTCAGACATCTAGGCCTACTAGTGGTGC
>NW_022280096.1:1934905-1940327 GCF_004355925.1 Anarrhichthys ocellatus | reverse complement strand
TCTAGGCCTACTAGTGGTGCAACCATAGTCTTCAGCTGGTCAGACATTTAGGCCTACTAGTGGTGCAACCATAGTGTTCAAGCAGTAGTATTGGGCTTTTTGGATCACAGTTTCTGGTTTGGATTGCACATCAGGGAGAAGGAAAACAACCATTTCCATTGTGTTTGAACTCAAATAAATAGATTGATAGTAATAAAAGATAATTCTATAGTCTATGAAGCCAGAACACAGATTTTATACATAAAATAAGGCAGGCTATTTAAAGTTACTGTGATGAACTTCAACTAGTTTTGAAACAGTCTCAACTTAGTGAATACACTGAAGCCGTTTTTGAAGTTTTTCTTAATGCTTTGTATCTTGTGCCACCAGGTTGGATTCTGCATTAAATCAGATGAATGATTTTAAATCATGCAGTTCACCAGAAACTCCTTCAGATCCGACTCTAGTGGGTCTCTGGCAGTGACCAGGCCACCGCCAACAGACCCAGATCTGGATTTGCTGCAGCCTTGACCTGCAGTCGGAAGCTCCAGCAGCAGAACAGCTCCGAGTCCCGCAGCAGCGTCTCCTCCTCCAGGAGCAGAGCTTCTCCTCGCTGCTCCGCCGGCCCAGCACCACGCTGCTGGAGACACAGGCTGTATCGCTGGACCTGCTGGAGGGAAGGGAGGCATGGGAGAACCAGAACCAGGACTGAGAGGGGCAGACTGTCAGACCCTGCTGCAGTAACATGAGAGGTTTTCTAAAGAGTCTGGTGTTCAGAAACACTACAACTTTAGTCCACATGGAATGCCAAAACAACCACAAAATGAAAGTTCCTTGTAGTATCTTTAATGGTCAAGTAAGTCTATGTTCAGATAATTGCCTCTTCCACACTTCTGCCACCTTATCGAATAAATAGCAGGCCTGTATATTTAATAGTGGTGCAATGGTTCAACAAGCCCATGATTTAGTTTGTACGCCATGGAAGGGTTCATCTTTTCACGGTTCGGTTTTGCATCCCTAGTATTCACACACTAAAAAGCAGGGGACTTGTAAAGTGACCTGCAAGCAGACAACCTCACAAAATAACGTGGAGAAGTACCTTGAGGCAGTTGACTGCAAACGACCCGTTCTTATTCCCAGGGCGTCAAATATCGACACCTTTGTCGCGGCGCTCTGCGCTTGAAACCAACGCACAAGGCACCTTTACGCGTCTGTATGAGGTGCAGGCTTTCACTGAACTATGTGAACCCATCTTCATCATCATTAGACGCTCCGAGAAAATGCTTCAGGAGTGTGATGATGATGTAATAAAGATGGAAAAACTCGACAAAGGGAAAGATGGAGTGATGGTGAGCAGCTCAAACAACCAGGAACGTTGTTTGTCTCCCAATTGTGAAGTTATTTCGTTAGTAAGGTATATTAGTGAACTTTTATGTTCTACATACTTATTTTAAGCCCAACCCTGATAGTCTTAAATGGTTTCATTGCCTAAACCCAGTGGCGGGCTGTGCATTTTATACCTAGGCCTTCACTGTTGTCCTGCAGCTGAAATACCACCTTTTAACCACATGATGGCACCACAGTTATTAGTTTCTAAGGCTGTAACTATGTACGTATTAAATGTCGGTACAAGACTTGCAATACGTTTGAATAGTACTAGAGCATCTGGAAAATGCAGAAGCTTATATTCAGGAAATATAATGTTTTCTGCTCTCATGGAGGGCAGTGGTTCTCAGCTGGTCTGGCTGTGGGACCCACCATCACTCCTTAATGACAAGTCACAGCCCAAAGACATCATCTTATGATTTTACTTTCACAACTTTAACGTACTGCTCTGCAATGTCTTTCCTCGTCTCAGCCCCCTGTGTCATGGTGTGTGGTACATCTCACTCAGTCAGAATGCCCATATTTGATTGGCTGAGATGCATCACGTGATGTGATTCACTACCCGACATGCCTCTGCTGTTAAGTTTCGTTTCACGATAGTCACGTGCTCGCCCACTGACCAATCACAGCACCACTCTGCACCTCGCGGCAGAACTACACATGGACAGTGAGCGGCACTAATGCTGACGTCATTATAGGCCGGCTAGCAGGTGCTGACACTTCAAAGAATACGCCCAACATGTCAAACTCTGATTGGTTGAAGAATATGACAATCAACAATATCATCCCCAGTCACTTAAACTGCACATGGATGCACTTGAGAGTCTGCAGGCCTGGCCTCTCTTCTTACCTAGAGACACAGAGGTGAAATCTGATTGGATAAAAGCTCTACTTAAAACAAGCTGCACTGGAAGCAGAGCAACTGAGGAAGACAGTAGCTGTGCAATGAGAAAATAAGATAATGGGAAAAATATTTTTATAAATTATAATACATGGTGTATTTAAGAAAAATTATTAAATTATAAAATAGATATAGCTTTGTGATTCTGTTTAGGCCAGCAGAGAAGGCCTTGCAGGCCCTGACGGCCCACCAAACCTAAGCAACTGTTTTGGTTTGAATTCACAACGTTATCCATGCGTTTACTGTGACCATGCACGAGGTTACAGTGTGTTAGAAAGTGTCGCCAAGAGGTCTGGCAAAGTGAGAACGTGTTGGTGAAAGTGCATCAAAACAGTAACACTTTCCCTCTGAAAGGACACAACAATCAGACCCCAGGTGAGAAACCAACCTCCAAAACAGAGACCAAAGCACACAGCTGGACCAACTCGCTAATCAGCTGTGCACTGGGCACTGTAGCACCTAACAAACAGACAGACACATGAGAAACAGACTGACAGGGAAAGGCAGGGCTCATCACACCAATCACAATTCTATTCTATTTATTACAGTTATGTGTATTATTGGAGCTTTCCACACAAAGGAGCCCTGGTTTGGAATCACTCATGTGGGACACAGAACCTCAGAGAAAGAAATCGCAGTTTTACTTCCAGCTCTGTACTAACAGAGGGCAGTCCAACTCATCCACTGAAGAAAAGAACATGCCTGCAAAAATGTTTGCTTCATGAAATAAAGACACTACTTCACAGTATCATTAACCAACTTTATTTATTTTCTCCAAATCTTTTCTAAAAGTGGCCTATTTAATGTTTTCACCTGATCTTCATCTGATTAGTGAAAGTCATGAAGAGAAGTTACAGCCATGCGAGTTACTACAGGTTTGACATTTACACTGTAGGATCTAGGATTCTGTACCGACGTAGCATCTAGGCAAAACAGAAGACCGCTGGGTTCCAAATCAAAACACCTTTCAGAGAAAAAGTGGCATAAAAATCAAATGCCATTGATAAAGTATTCAAAATTGCGTCATGGCTTCAAATCAGTTCCTAGAAAAAGGACACTTCTTAAAAAAAAAAAAAAAAAATACTTTGATGTATTTTTGACCCCATTGTTTGAGAGAACAGAGGTGCGTGGTGGGCAGCCTCAGAAATGTTCTAATTTGGAACAAATAACACTCGAGATGGGAGAGCTTGAGCTGTCAGTCACTACACGTATCCATCTAATAACGTTACAGTTTGAGTAATGTGATGTATCTAAAATATGACTGTACAGTTACTGATGCTCTCCCATCTCTATCTGACACCTGGCAATAAATACTCTGACAGTGTTTGTTCATTCTGACATCAAGAAATACTGGTTTTTAAATATTAGTGTTTTCAGGAGACACAAGGGAAGACTTTATCAAGCTCTCATATTCTAAGAAAAAAGGTTCAACTTTAAGAAACATGCGCCGCATGAACACACCTGCTGAATCCACAGAAAAGGACTGAGCTTCAGAAAAGTAACATTTTTCATCTACTGAGGAATAAAAATAATGAACGAAGGGCATTAGGAGAATTAGGAGCATCCAAGAATGCCTTATTAACTGAACTGAGGGTTTAATATTTCACCTTGACATTTGTGTTATGGGACAAAGCTTTTTGTATGGATTCAGCAAATGCCTTCAGCAGTCTTCAACTGAGTTGTAACCAGGGTTCAATAGAGGAAAAGAGGATTCACAGGTAGATGCTACAGCTGCAAAAGAACCATTCAGTCTGCTTCCACACACACACACACACACACACACACACACACACACACACACACACACACACACACACACACACACACGGGCAAAGGTAAAGCTGTAGCCCTCTCAACCTGAGAAAATGATTGTCGAGCATGCACACAGCATACAATTTTAGTCAGTTCCACAAAGTAAGAAAATGATCTATCATTAGCCCATGGAGATGGTTGGATTCAGAATGGCCTTGAACATTTTCAGAGGTTACAGAGAGAAGGAATAATAGCAATTTATCTGGAACAAAATAAAAAATACCAGAAGCAAACCCTGTGTAAGGTCCGGTTGTGTGTGCTTTTCAAACTAAGGAATTGATCACATGGCCACGCTAGAATACAAAATAGATAAAAGTAAAATCAACTATAACAATGAAGTAGTGCTATGGTTTTATACATAATATACACAAGTTAACAGTGATCTCTATACTTAATTATCCATAAACTTGTCTTATGAGCAAAAGGCGCTAGGTCACAGTGGGTTTCACATTAGTGATCACTTTAGAATGCTAATACTAGTTATACTCGTTGAGCACTAGGGGGAGATACATGTGACAGGAGCTAGGTTCTCTACAGGAGGTACTATCCAAACCTATCTGAAGACACCGCCAGCATGTTGCCTTCATATCCACCAGCAACGTGGAGAGATGTTTGCCCCTGCGGCCTGATCGGGTCTGTGCTTGAAACCATGTCATTATGTTAGCTTAATGTAGCGCAGCTATGCTCCAAAGAACTAAAGGTGGTGTGTGATTAGAGCTCCTACAGAGAGAGATCATCGTATAGCTGAAAGCCCCCAAATCAAAGAAGAAAAGTGGCAAATCAGTGAAACTAGCTGCCAGTTGTCAACGCTTCATAACCACTGAGAGAGAAAAACATGTTAAACACGTAAAGTTTTGCATGTGAATAACAGACCAACAGGTCCATTTAGGAGCTTTCTTAGCCCGTATTAAGAGAGTGTCTGTTGAAGGAGTACTGGGTGCTGTAGGCAGTAGGAGAGCACATGGGTTGTGTAGGCGTAGGTAGTAAGAGGTGTTTCCAGGTGAGTGTAGGTACTGTAAATCCTGATCTCTCTCTCTCTCTGGTTGCCAGGCTACAGGGGCCCTTTGAACTGGTTCCCAGAGAGGTGCTGTCTGATGGACAGCTTTGATCCTGCTGCATCACCCAGCTTTCTCCACACCACCTGCAAACAGAAGCAGAGAGACAAGTTGAGAGGGGAAGAGGAAGAGCGAGACATACAGAAAGAGACAGGCACACACAGAGACTAGGACTGAAAGAAATACGTTTTCTTCAAGAGTGAAAACTTCAAATGCTCAGTTTGACTTTGAGCGGCAGAGCGCACACACACACACACACACACACACACACACACACACACACACACAC
>NW_022280096.1:1895937-1934895 GCF_004355925.1 Anarrhichthys ocellatus | reverse complement strand
CACACACACACACACACACACACACACACACACACACACACACACACGGATCTCTATCCTCCGTCTCTGCGAGCCTGCTCTCTGGTGCTGAGAGAGGGGCCCCCGGGGACCCCAGTGTTATTACAGAGGTACTATTGTAGTGCTCCCCAGATTCCTGGACGGTCACATACCTCTGCAGGGCCCAGATAGCCCCGCTCTCGTTTTCTCTCTAATCAGCAGACCTTTTATCCCGGGCCGGGCCTTTCAGTACCAACAGAGAAAGATGGAGAGAGATGAGGAGGGCGGAGGAGAGGAAGAATGGAGGGGTGAGGCTGAGGCGCATAGGGGTGGTGGGGGGTGATTGGGGGTTCTTTTGCCTGCCGCTCCAGTTTAATTGCCCTGACAGCTCAACTTCGAGCCTCTACTTAGGCCTTCCAGTTCATAGTTGGCTTTGGAGCAGGAATGAGTGAGTGGGAGGGCGGAGATAGAGAGATAGAGCGATAGAGAGAAAGCGAGAGGGAGCGCTGTGCCTGGGACACTGCTGCAAGTGTCATTCCAAACCAAATGAGTCGAGATGAGGTGTCCTCATTAGTGGAAGCAGCTCAAAAACCGACCTCATTTGTGCCCAGTAGAGGAGAACAAAATGACTAAACCAACAGTCTGACGGAACAAACGGGAACAGTGTGGACATCAGGGAGCAGGGCAAGTGTTGCACTTACGTTGCACATCTCTCGCACAATGGCCTTCTCTTTCTCACTGAGATCGTCCTCATAGTCCTCAGGAACCTGCTTGTCCAAGTTCTCATGGACCTCTAGCACCTTATGACAAGTACCATTTTAGTTATGTTATAGGGAGCAAAATCAAAACTTCAGAAGTATGTCTTTTCCAAACTTGTTTTAAGCTGTGATAAGCAACATCAGCTCTTTCACTTACAAATGTACTTTTGAATTCTTATTATTCTGAGAAGGTTTTAAACTCAAGTTGGAGTATTGTTATCATCAGAGATGGGTTTCTTTTAGAACAGAAAGAATGAATTTAGTTCCAACTAAATGTAAAACGTTTGACTATAGCATCAATTTTGCACTTAACCAAGAAATATCCAACCATGTTATGCCTGGTTCTGAACCTGGAACCTCAGATTTGTTCAGCAATTCTTATTGGTCTAATGTTGTGCTCATGAGGATCTTTTCCCCGGTCAGAGACACAGCTGACCAATCAGGAGTGGGCAGGATTAAGATGGGGACCTCACCTTCCTACACAGCTAGACTACATTAATTTAAAAAAACTAAAAATGACAACAGCATGGATGAGATTGATGCAGCTGAACAACTTGCTGTAAGTCAATTTACAGAAAGTAAACTTTAAAATGTTAGTTTTCTTTTATCAATTTGAAAAATGTTACCAAAACAGGTTGAATGAATGAAGTTAAACTAAATGAATGGAACAATAAATGGGACAGAAGGCAACATGGAACAGTACAAAGGTTTGCTTCTTCTTTCAGTGAAAGAAGAAGCAAAGCTAGATTTGAACTAGTGCGATGGTGATCAGAAAAGCAATACATTGACTTGGTGAATGTAGTACCTTCATGGCGTGCACCACGGCCTCAGGCTTCTGGACGCAGGTCAGGTAGCCTGTGGCAGGAGAGGACTCGCTGGTTGGGAGACGTCCAGTACCCTGTGGGGGGGGAGAAGAGGGGGAAACTAAAGTGTTGTGGGATTTCTTCCAAAGCAGTCAGTGCACAACAAGGGTATGAGACAAGGGGGTGACCTGCAACAAAGAGAAATGTCTCACCCCATCTGCTGTCATATGGTTTAACAGGAGTCAGATGAGCTCCACCTCACAGAGCTCCTCTCAACCACTCTCTCCTTCTCAGTGGGTGTTTGCTTCTGATCGAACACGAGATATTTCTTGTACCGTAGCACTGAAAATGCCAGCCCTTTCCTCCCAACTCAAATCACCTCCCCTTGTGTCTTTCTTCACCTTCACCATGTATTCGACTCCCAGCCAGGTCTGCTACCTGCAAAGTGATTTTAACCTGGTGTGATGGGAGCAGCCAGCCAGGGAGAGGACCAGGGGTTTGCTTGAATCATCCTACCCCCGGTTAGTTCCAGACAGTGGCTCTCTGTTAGAGGGACACAGAGATCTCTGGGACACACAATGGCACCATTCACTGTAACCTGGCATCGGGGCCCTGCATTAGACACAGCTCCGTGGCTCTGTTAGCCCGGGTTAAATTCTCCGCTCACTGGTGATGCGTTTGTCAGCTCCTCCGCACCCGCTGACCCCATTTAGGTGCCAGAACGAGCCCACACAACCTAACAGCACAGAGATAATAAAATAATCCCACTGAAGCCAAGAGGGATGTTTTGTGGAAACTGACCAACAGTCTATTCATGTCACGTCAACCACAAGACAAATAGATTTGATGCTGGTCCTGCAGCTCATGGCCTGACAACGGTTTGTTTTCAATGTAAAACGATGCTTTTATGACATACAGAAAGGTCGGTGAAAGATAATCAGCATGCCTAAACTGTGAGAGAAAACAGAAACAAAGCGGTGGTTTTGCCCTTTTGTTTTCATGTAGAAGTTGATGTTATTCACACACAGTTACTGTATAATATTTATGCTGATGAGAGTCTGCTGCCATGAGGCATTTCATTAATGAGCTTTGATATCAGGAAATCATGGACAAAAGGAAAAGGTTAATACGAATTTGGGGATTTCTTGTCAAACAAAAGGTTCCACAGCACGCCCTAAAGTCTCCTGTGTCCTTTGAGTGCACCAACAACAATTCAAAACACTCACTACTTGCCACATAGGTATCATAAGAATTGTTTTTGAATCATAATATTGATGACAAAAGAAGCCAAAGTTGCAAAATGTCATTTTAAACGATATAGAGTTTATGATCAAGGAATTGGTAAAGACAATGAATAAACAAATCTGGGCCTTGATGGTCTTTGCTACTAAGTGGTGGAATGTAACAGAGTACATTTGCTCAAGTGACGAACTTAAGAATGTTTTTAAAGTATGCGAGTATTTCAGTTTTATGCTACTTTGTACTACTTTAAGACATTTCAGAGGAATATCTTTCACTTTATATTCCACTATTTAGCAACTGTAAGTTGCTACTTAGTATTGATGACCAGCCCTGCTTGCAAAAGCATTATTATGCAGTAATAGCATTACTTTGACATAATAAATAAATAAAGCCAATGAAATCCTTACTATAATTGAGTCTGTGAAAATTACTAGAAACAGATGTGTGACTGGAAGTTGGAAGTTATTTAGTTATTTATAATGGTGTGCAGGACTTTTATTTTGTAGGACAAAACATGCAAAACCACTGGCAAGTTCCTGTAGAGATAAGGACATGAGTGATGTGTGGTGGTAGGTATTTACTGTGAGTCACCCTCACATTATTAAATGCATCACCAAGGTCCACATAGTTGAGAAAAGGATATATCCTCTCGTTAAATAACTTGTTTCCCACTGAGTAAAGTGTGTTTCTGCCTTTCTGAAGGTCACAGTAACAAATGGAACTGCTTTATCAGATTATTTATATTGCTCTTCTGCAATGGACAATGGTCAACTACAAGAAAACAGTATGTAAATCACCGTCACCCTCTTTCGATGCTCTCTACTGTGGGTAAAAGCTATTATTTGAAATGTGCATGTGTTAACACTTCCTGCCAGCACCAGGTTCAGTTTGTTTTTGTTGTGTATTTTGAGCTGGAGCCGTGCAGCAAAGAAACAGATTTGGACAGCCAGCTCTGGGCCATGTTTACTGTTCATATGGATATAGAGTCGGGGAGGGCTCGCCTGCATAAACAGGTCTGATTTAGGCCTTGCTGGATGGGGGGGGGAGACAAACAGTTTCAGAATCAATGGTTTGTAGTTGGAGCAAACAGAATCAGAGCCAACTGTTGAGTGTTTGTGAGAATCACGCAGGCTGGCCGCTTCTTTTTGCTCATTTTCTGTCAGACAATCTCACTGACCTGAAACTGGGCCTGAATGAGACAAAGGGTTAATGTAAAGGATGAGCTGATAGATGAGGATCCGGCTCACTGGAGTTCTGCTGGTATAGTCTTTGGCTCCACGTCTCTCATGGTCTCTCTCTCACACGTGGGTGAACTTAGGCCACATTAGAAATCAGGCAATTGATCAAGTGTGTCTCCAGGGAGTTGTCATGACAACAAAGCCATCGTGAGAAGAGGACTTGAATCACAATAGTAAGTTATTCTGTACTGCATGCAGCTGGTATGCCAGCATCCTACTGTAAGCTGAAGTCTGTGCTGGTAGACGGGCGACCTCACGGTGACGCTAGGAGATAGTCCTGCATGAAGCCCCCCATGAAACCGTGATTTGTTTTCACACTAGAAAGATAGAACATGTTAACTAGTGAGGATTCAGAGGTGCTAGTACATGGACTGTGTTATCTCTGGGCAGAGCCAGGCTAGGTGCTGAGCTCGGTTAACCGGTTGTAGCTTCAAAAACACAAGTGATGTACCAATCTCCTCTCCTAAAACGTCTAACTATTCCTTTAACGTTACCCAACAAGACACATGTGTGTTTCCGTGGTAGAAAAATGAATACGTTATAAGTGAAAGTGAAATTGCAGCCTAATAGACCTTATTTGGTTTTTTAGGTTGGCGTTATTAGCATTAACTTTTGCTGTTTGATGATTTTCGTCAAGGAGCCAAAATTCAAACTTCAAGTCAATATCATGACCTTGTTTGTTGTGAAATGAAATGCGGGGAGGCAACCATCGAGATCATTTGCAGTTTAAATCCATCCTCCTGCGGGGGCAGACCTCTCGTGGGCTCAAGGTTTTCATGGACATTATTGAACGCCATGAACCTCCACGAGGAGGCGGGTTTGACCCACGAGCTTAAAAGGGTGCGAGCCGTCTCTGAACGCGGTCAGCCTGTGACCTCACACTGGGCCTGTGATTAAAACCCAATATTGATTTTTACACAGGGAAGATTTAGTCCTCTGGTTAGTGGCTGACCTGTGACCTTCCTTAAGCAGTCAGAAAACAATTACCCAGCCTCTCTCCTAGACACTGGCTGGGTCAGGAGTGGCGGTGGATTGTACAGGATTATTACACTCACAGTGGGATTCAGTTCAAACGCGCCCGGAGGGGAGGAAGAGAGGGGAAGGCTGACTCCTTTATTTTCCACTCCTGTCTCGCTGTCTTAGTTTCTCTTCTTCCTCTTCTCTGTCTCATGCCCTGCCTCCTTTCACTCTTTCTTGTTCTTCCTGCGTATGTTTTACTTCCTGTCAAGTGTAAGAGATAGTGAGGTTGCCTGTGGAGTTATAATTAAAGAATTAGAAGTAGAGTGAATTAGAGCTGACTTGACTTGATTCCAATGTGGAGGCACTGGTGTGTGTTAAGAGTGTGTGTGTGAGTGTGAGTGTGTGTGCAATTAATTCAATATATTTCGTATAGCCCAAAATTACAAATTGGCCTCAGAGGGCTTTACAATCTGTACACATCCTCCGACTCTCACGTTAAATTAAACCCCATCTATACGTAACCACGTCTGTATAATCAATGCAACGGTGATGATCTTTGAATGACTGTTAAAGTGGTCAGGTGGGAGTGGTGGACCATTTTAGGCAATGTGAGTCTGTGTGTGTGTGTACTGACCATGTGCATGGCGTCCTGGCGTTGGGGCAGTGAGGACAGCTGGGACTCTGAGTGATAGAGGGTCATTCCCTTCCTCAGGACACGAAGGTCACCTGTGTTAGACTGCTGAGAACAAAACACACACAAACACGCACAAAGAGACAGAGAGATATAAGGCGTCAGTGCCATGTCAATTAAAAAGATAATTAATACAAATTGTTAATCCAAAATAAGATAATGAACACGATCTTTCCTGTTACAGGCGATTCTTTAGCTCTTCCGCTTTTGAGGCTCAGTAATCAGTAATCATTTTTCATCATTACTGGGACCCAAGATCAATATATTGGCATCTGTTAGTGTTAATGCAGTTACATATAGACGAATTACAAATAGAATTAAATAGATGAATGTATATCATGTCTACATAAAAATGTATCTGTACAAAAACCTAATGTGTGTTAGAACCCGACCTGTACTGGACTTTTGAGGCAGATGATGATGTTATTACAACAAAATTGCAAAGATCTACTAACAATAAATATTGACCGATATACAGTTTTTTTTACTGTAATACATTTGAGTAGAGCCCGACCGATATCTGAAATCAGATTTGAATTTAATCAATTCAAAAACAATATATTCACCATTATCAATTTCTTTACTTCAACACAAACAAGGACGATGTTTAATGAAGAATTATCTTTAACCATAAACTCAATCTTTGTTTTTGTTGAAGAGAAGCTTCCTGGCTCCAAGACGTCAAGCCGTCACTCAAGAGCGTGTGGATTCTACTGCAGGCAGCTAATGCTAGCTATCCAGCTGCCTGCAGAGAGCCACGCTGGAGTTGTACCCTGGCTGTGCTCTCAGTGAGCATTAAAGTCAATTCCCTGTACTTAGTTGAAGCATTTGGTACTGACATTGTTGCAGGTCTGTTATTATTCTTGCTCAACTGTTTTGCACACATAATCCTAAAAAAACATAGATGTGCCATGTTTTAGTTGTTTTATATGAGCCAATGATAATGATAACGTATAAGTCTATATTGGTCAGGCTCCACAGTGTATATGTAGATCTTCGGCGATGGTTCATTGAGGACCCTGAGGTGCTGCCTCCTCCAACACTGGCACCTGCACTCTCATCGTCAGTCTGACGCTATTGCTTCAAGCACATTTGCAGAGCTTTTTTATTTATTGAGGCTTACAACATGAACAGCACTTCAGTACGCTGGGCTGTCTCACGCTGTGCCGTCATCGAGGGCCATTACACAGGAACAGAGCTCTAAGATTTGTCCTCATCAGCAGCCAAAGACCACTGCTTCCTGGAGGTGGTAAGCAGCCTAGCTTCTCTCTGTAGGCAGGAACACGGCAGCTCCACTGTTCCTTATGACATCTCTCATGTCACGCACCAGCGTTCCCTCTGCGCAAGTTGCGGCGTGTAAACACACGTGAAGCCCGGGAGCACCCGGGCAATAAATAGCCCAAATGAACCGTGGGTGTGCGTCTGTAAATGCGTGGACATCATGCTGTGGTGTCACAGTTTGCACACACACAAAGCTACAGTCAGCACTCCCCTTGTCTTCTCCGCTCTTTGCTATTACCCCTCTTCTCTTCCAGCTTTGTATCCTGCTCCTGTTCCTCTAACCTTTCACAATCCTTCCCTTGGCACTTCTTGGACTATCCTTTGGGTTTTCATATGTATGGCCTCAATTCTGTACCTTTGTTAGCATGTCTTTGTCATTTCTCCAGGCTTCGTGTCTATCAGCAAGCTATGCCCTAAATGTCACATCTGTAGGAGGAACATAGACACACAATCCATGGAATGAAAACATCTGTCAACTAAATAGGACAACTTAGTAAGATCAAAAATCGTCCTCTGACAGGGTTTCCAGCATCTGAAGAATAGATAAATAGATAGATACTTTATTCATCCCGCAAGGGGAAATGTGTTCGCTGCAGCAGCAAAAATATATTTAAGCAATCAAATCAGTGGCGGCTGGTCAATAGAGGGCAATGGGGCATGGCCCCACCTTGAGCCACAAAAAAAATAAAATAAAAATTATGATAATCATAAATTATACAAATTGTCAATATTTGTGTTTTTGAACTACGGAATGTACCCAGTAATATGTGTAAAATATGATATCTGCGCAAAATATATGCTTTTCCTGCTCGTCCTCTCCGCCTGTGTGCACGACACGTCTCAGAACGCGCAGCTAGGGGGGCGAAATCGTTTTTGCCCAAAAGAGGCGGGTCTATGAAGCAGTTTAGCCAATTGCTGATTAAAGATATAAATGAGTGACATACAATTTAGCTAATCAGCGCCCTCAAATAGATTCAGTGTTGTATTGATGCGCGTTCTCGTCAGGAGAAGTCTCTACAGGCGAGCGCGAGCGCGAGCACTCTCTGGTGAGCAAGTCTCGTTTGAGAGGAGAACTTTGGCGGAGATTCTGCAGGACAAAGAGCTGATATCAGATCAACCTGACCTCACAATCAGACAGCAGACTAGCGGGAAAGGGAAGCAGTACATGCGAAGCTTCTGTCCTAGCTGTACACCAGACAGGTTTGGCTAGCTGCATGACGTCATGCTAATAACTTATTTAGCTTTTTAAAACAACGGGGACAGATCCAGCACGGACAGTTAGGGAGTGAGGGATGAGGAGGTAAGGAAACATGAGAACACCAGGACACACATGGAGAACTCTGTCAAGCTACATATTAGGCAAAGTGAACATCTTCTCTTCTACATAGTTGTCCTCAGTCTCATCTGCTTAACTTGGTCATGGAGGCATCAACATGTGATTGAGATGGTAAATTATCAGTGAAAACTCATCATAGCTTAATTTAACATCAGTATTCATAATTACACTTCATGTTTACTTCTCCTGATCTTTACCTCCTATAACAAGGTCCATAGGGGCATCTCAATAAATAAACATGTTATATTATATTATATAAGTGTTATTTACTGCTTTTTTTCGTGTTGGAATAAATGTTAAATATTTAACTGCAAAGTAGTAATGCGTGTTTGATACTTTAATTTTTTTGCATTAAATCATACTGGGATGTTTGCTGAAATTGATAGGATGGCCCTACCTAGAAAACGTTCCACCAGCTGCCACTGAATCAAATATTCCACCTCTGCTAAGTCTAGTTTAACAGACAAACAACACACGTCTCCAACTTTACATCCATTCCTGAGTTGACCATGACCACTGAGACCAACAAAGCTATTTGTGCCTGGGACAGTTGGCCTTCTGCAGCCTTCTTGGCTAGCCCTCCACAAGATGATGCATGTAGCCACAAAGAGCATTTGAGACCACTTTTACAAAGTTCTTGTTATCAATCGACTGAATCGAGTCACCTGGAAACATAAAAAACTCACAGAGAAGCTTAATTAGCACGCTAGCTAGAGCTAATAGTTTTAGTTAGTAATTGAGAGACCTGCTTTTGTCAACCTCTGAAATCAAGGACCTGTTTTCAAAAGTTAAGAATTGCAAGATTTGTAAACCGCATTATGTGACCTGGAGAGGAACTAAACCAGGTTTCAATCACCTCTTTCATCATTCAGATCCACTGGACACTACCGCAGTCCAGCCTCACAAAATGATTCCAATTAGCCTGCAGAGTGTCATCTGATTCTGTCATATCAATCATTCAATTCTCAGAGTCACAGCAGACGCTTACATGTTAATGATAAAGTGGAAGTGAGCCCATAGGGAAAGCCACAGCACGCCTCACCCTTCAGTGAGCTAATAGAGACATGGGAGATCTGAGTGTACACCTCAGTGTATTTACACCTGTGCTGTGCAGGCCCTTGTTCATTTTCACTGAGGGACATTGCTGTTAACTCCCTCCCTTCTCCTTTATGCACAGTCAAATCCTTCAGCCAAGCTGGTTTGGAGGGTCAGCATTCCAGCGATAAGAGGCTATTGTTTCCTTCAGGCTTAGCAAGTTCCACTGGACCAGTTTCATAACACAGGAAGTTGGGCAATATGTCCATTGAGGCAACTAATCCATTGTAACAATTCCCTCTGCTATTCAGACTCTATTACTTACTGGAGTACACTTCTGTTGTCATTACCAATCTTACAATTGAATGGAAAGCAGAAATGATTAATAACACCACCATCAATGTAGTATTTCTAACTCCAGTTACTCATTCTTCAGTTGCGCTCACACACCAGTTGACAGCCATGCATTATGGGTAGCTGGATCTACCTGTGTTGTCCCCCGTACCTTAAATTATTCAGCCCATCAGAGATACCAGGACATGTGTGTATCATTTATGCACCAAAGCACAATGTAGCATTCATTCACCTAGGGTACCTCGTACCAAACACAGACAGCTCCAAGGACAGGAAATGGCATTCTTGCCAAGATAGACCACAAGCAGGGCCACGGCCTGTGCTTATTCATTAGCATAGCATGCTAGCAGTGCAAAGCAGGGACACAGAAGCAACACCTCTATAAGGTTATGCAATCCAATTCCTTTAGGCTCATAACACTGGCACTGCGTCACAAGGGTGATTCACTTCTATGGTAATGTTTGAGGCGGCACTTTGTTGTATTTTGACTAAATATTTGGTACACCAAGTAGGCCTGTGTGGCCTTCAACATTTTGGGAAATAAGCTCATTCACTTGCCGAGAGTTAGATGAGAAGATCACTACTCATGTCTGTACAATAAATATAAAGCTACAGCCAGCAGTGACTTAGCTTAGCATAAAGACTGGAAACCGCTCTGTCCAGAGGTCGACCATCAGCACCTCTAAAGCTCACTAACTAACATGTTGTATCTCTTTTGTTGTGTAAATGTCAAAATGTGGTTCTGTGCAGGATATTTCAGTGACTTCCTGGAGTATTGTGATCCTCGTTAGTTGCCAGGCAACCAGCAGACACTCCAAAAAATGTGCCTTTTTTACACTTTGGTTTTTGTAGAAATTCAATTGAAATGTCTAGAATTAGATTTCTAGACGTTATGCTAAGCTAAACTAACCAGTGCTGGCTGTAGCTACATATTTAGCACATGGGAGAAGTGTGCTTCAGCGTACAGACATGAGAGGGCTATCAATCGTTTCATCTTACTCTTGGCAAGAAAGCAAGTAAGCGCATCGCCCAAAATGCAGAACCATTCCTATAAACGTTACCATAGAGTTGATTCAGCATCTGTGTGAAAGTGTTATTATAAACTCAACATCACACCATTAAGCATTACTGCAGCTGAGTGCATTACATTATACAAGTGTTGCTAATATTGTGTCCATCCTCTGCATAATAGAAAGCAACAAGCTCAAAGCCGTGAAAGGTCTGACCACCAAATGGATAAAAGAGTGAAAAGGCAGAGGAGCCAACAAACAGAGTCTGTATCTGTGATAAACTATACCGGCTATAAGCCTGGGGAGAGAAAAACATGATAGTATATATATGTTCATTATTTGATCAGTCTATATCTGGAGACATTATTAATAGCAATGGTACCAACTGTATTCTTCCTGGGCTCCACACAGGACAAAGAACACTTTTATAGGAGTATTCTGAAGAACAGCAAAGTTCAGTTGTGTCATGGTGACTCCCCATTTTCATTTTTTGTTTTATTAGTCACAACTTTACTCCATTAAAGTGGGATTCTATTACATTCTATTTTAAGTTATATTAATGTAAGAATGTACTCATCCCAACCCCAAATCGAAAGCAAAGAAATAGAAAAGACATCACTTCAAAAGTGAACAAGGACTATTAGTCGACTACTAAGCAGGGTCAAATTATATGTCCTGCCTGCTGTGAGACAATGTGTAGCACCTAATTGTAGCACTTAAGGGCTAATGATGAGGACCATTGAGGCTTCATATCAGTGATCCCAGCCCACACTCTCTGCCTACATATGAATCTGCTGGGAGATAATTGGTGAAACAGAAATCACTCTTTTTAAAGAATCAAGGCTTTGATTTAAACTGTGAAATTCCAACTCAACTGTCTTCAGCCCTACCTACATTCAAATGAACTGAATCACATCATGAAGCTGAAAGATAAATGATATATGAAAGGGATCTCAGGCTGTTAGGTTTAAGAGTTTTACCTATAATTAATGAGCCATGTTCAACAATGGGATCCCCCAAACAGGACCAATTAATATGTGTCAGTTATAAATTTCACCATGTGTCTACCTAAAGTGGCTGTGTATGTAAAACACACCTTCACAGACTGACATGTGAACCCCCTGTGAACCAGGCCGGTAATCCACTCCCACCTCCACTCACTCAGCCCTCCACGTTTGGGAGGAGTCAGAGCAAGGTCAACTTTGGGAGAAATGCTTTACTCTGTCACTGTCACTTAATGCCTCTTTCCTCTCCTTTTTCCTCCTCTCATCTCTCCTCCGCTCCCACAGTTCGCCTCAGGGGCTAACATGATGCTCGCGACTGAAGCCGACTGACTCGCCATGAATTAAACATGGATAAACATATTCTCCAACCAACAGGCAGGCTGTTGTGAGGGGCTGGCTTCACAGAGGCATCAGGCAACCACTTCTATCGCATCACAGCTGCCTATCACAGGGTTCGGGTGAGTCGGATAGTTGCACAAGAGGTGTTTGGTGAGCGTATAAGTTCAAATAGTACTGGGTTGATATGCAGCAGCATACATAGTATCTGTATGCGTGTACCTCACCTGTGAGAGAAGCTTATTGTTATCATCCTCGAGGATCCGCACTTTAGTCTCCAGCTGCCTGATGTAGTTGGAGGAGGAATCTAGAGCACAGAAGAGAAGAAAAGAGGAGAAGTGATCAGCATTTCAAAGAGCTCAAAGGCCAGTGGAGCTAAAGGACCCCATAGAGCTGGAAAAGGAAAGAAGGAAATTCATTCTCGGAATGGGAACTTTCACATCAGGGTCAAAGTCTAAAATATGTGCAATACCCGTCTTGTGATGGAGCAATGATCTCTTAATGTGAAACTATCTTGACTACAATCATTAGTTTACAACTCAACAACTCGCAGAGGTCTGAATTTGCTGCTTGTAAGGAATTAGCATACTGGACTATGTGTTTACACGTCTAGTCTCAGTGAGTATCAGCAGGTAAATGAGATGCCCTGATAATCATTTTATCATTACTTTTAATAATGAAGGTGAAGATAAAATTGTGTCACTTCACAACTAACTAATGGATCATTTGAGTCTGTGAATAAGGGTTCTTAGGTATAGCAGTGCTTTGAGCTAAATGCTCAGCATGCAACATGTACATAATGGCAATGCTCACATTCCTGTTTAGCAGTTTTAATCTCAATCACATTCACCATTTTAGTTTAGCGTATTAGCACCTTTACATGTGCTCATTAGCACTAAACACAAAGTACAGCTGAGGCTGATGAGAAAGAGTATAAAGTTATAAAGTTAGAGAAATAATTCTAGCACTGCCACTTACAGCTACTTTAAATACTAATCAATCTGTCGATCTGTGCTGCTAGTCATTGTTTTAGCCTAAAAAATGTTAAATTCATTCAAAATCGTTAAATTTAATATTTTGAGCCAAAAAACAAACAAAAAGATATTCAATTTACAATCAAACAAAACAGAGAAAAGCTGCAAATCACCACATGAATCATTGAGCCCTAAATGTAGCTTTTAGTAAATACTGTTAACTACTATTAGCATTACTCTGTAAATCCATCCCCCACGTATAGTACCTTGTACAAAGCCCTCATGTGCTATAAAAACTAGTCGTAGCCTGATGTCAAGGGTCAAGCACCGAGTGTTTCCACCCGCATTAGCAGTGCTTGACCTAACTTCTGACCTCATACTTGACTGGGGCCATTTCACAGTTCGGCCCACATTCTCCTGCGCCACTCATTCATCTGCAAAAACACATCAATGCCATATTTGAGATTTGTTGCCAAACTGTCTCTATACACCTCACAAACAATGCAACTGTGGCCTAATTGCCCCGCAGAGATTCCCTCAGCTGTTATTGCTGCGTCAACATGAATCAACTCTACTGAGTTCAAACCCGGGACAGGAGCTGTGTGAAGCGTGGAGGTGCTGTTTGACTCAGTAGGTGGCAGAGAGCCTGTTATCTCAAAAGGCATATTTAATTTACAGTGGGATCAAAGCCGCACTCTGCACTAGTGGGGAACACACCGCTGCACACACCGCTTTATTTTATTTTGTTTTATAAGTGGAAGTACAGAGAGACAGAGAGTGGAGCGGCTGATGGGGAGGTTGCTAATGAGTATGCTGGGCTGAGTTAAGATGCAGAGGAGAAGCCACCGCTGCAGGGTACTGCACACACAAACATCACAGCTTGTTGCATGACTGAGGTAACTTTGACCTCAGTTTGTCTATAACTCACCCTGACATGTCGAACCAGACTGTGTGATTCATGTAACCTAGTTTATCTGCACTTTGCAACCAGGGGGCGCTGTTCTGCAAACATACAATATTAAACACTGGCAGCCTGGAATCTGTAGATTTGCAATGAAACGCACACAATCACAGATTATAACTACACCATTGTTTCACACTTTGGTGGACATGCAGTATGTTTGTATACACTTAAGATAGTGTGGCCAGCCTCCTGCAGGAGCCTGAATTATTAAACATCTAGTGAATCAACCTAGTTTCCATAATCAGGGGAATAGATAGAAAGCATATGTAGTTCGAGTTCAGCCTGAGAGTGATGGATTGGCCTTAAATATGCTTAACTTGCTTTCCAAAGACATCAAGTCTGACTTATACCAGAGATGGCAAATAAACGCGTACGTTTCCACAGCCGTACACTGTGTGCTCTCTCAGTACCAAGCCTGTCCTGTCCACTTCAGCATCAGCCCAAATGCTCCGTAGCATTAATACTAGTGCTGGGCAACGATTAAAATATTTAATCGCGATTAATTGCATTGTTATGGCAAAGTTCAATAATGAATTCAAAAGTAGTGTATTGCGCACTTTTACTTTAAAAGTACTGATATATGAACAAAAGGGCAATAACATTTGGTTCACGAGATGCAGGTAGCATATTTTATACTTAATGTGAATATAATTCATACTTTGTTGGCATCTTATTCTGAAAACCGGATGTTCGTCTGAAGAAACCGGATGTTGTCTCACGTTAATCTTTCCGCTAACTTTCAAAGTCCTTCACTCGCTCCCGATCTGTGCCGTTTAAATGCGTTTACCGTGAATTTCAGCATATAGGTGCACTAAAGTGTAAGTGTCTGCTGAGTTGACCACGGAGATCTGAGTGTCTGCTGACTTTACCGCAGCGATGTCCAGTAGTCTCCAGGGAGAGCAACAGCTGGTGCAGCTTCTCTCTTTATTTCTGCCCCCCCTCGACCAGAAGCGGAAGTCGCCTTTTCTCTACAGCAACCCTGAAGGGACATCATATCTCCAATACAAAACGATAAACATGAGACCGAGACAGTCCGTTCCAATAATAATAAATTAAAAATACTTACCTGTTTTTTTTTTTGTTGTTTTTTAATTATTATTATTATAATTTTTTTCCCCATCTCAAAAGGCTCAAGGACACACACACACACACACACACACACACACACACACACACACACACACACCTGACTATAGGATGTTTGCTGGCTTTTATCCCACTGTTCTTGTCATCCTCTTGTTGTTATGTCTATGTATTGTCTCTTTTCTTTCAATAAAACAAATTATAATAAATTTTAAGAAATGCGTTAACGTGCGATAAAATACTTGTCGGCGTTAATTAAGGAATGCGTTAACGCAAAATTAACGCGTTAACTTGCCCAGCACTAATTAATACAATTCAAATCTGATTACTGACCAGCTGCTTTTACTACAACTTTCCTCCTAACTTCTCGTGTGCATTTAAAGGTTAAAAAAAACTAAACATGCGGTGTACTAATGTGAAACCAGTGTCTGTTTTAGATTAAGTTACAGAAATTCACAAATGTATGCACAAAGTAAAAGTCAAATCCAACATTGTTTCAAACGTACAAAACTGATCCTTTTCCAAAGACGGAGTAAATGGGGGTGAATGCTAGCAGCCCTAGCAGGGCCTGCAGGCATGTCTATGTCCAACCCGTTGACCAGCGCAGAGCAGACAGTGCTGTCAGTTGGCTGGTTAGACGACGGTTGGACAGCTAGAGGAGGAGGCTGCAGTGGCCAGAGCTGGTAATCCCCTCTTCCTGCCTTGTGACCCCTCTAATCTGGATTCATCTGCTAGCCTGACCTGCAGCCAGATCTCAAGCCGATTAGGATGAAGGTTCCTCAGCCTTCAGTCTCCACCAGCACACTCAAACAACAAAGAGAGAAGGGAGAGGGGGAGGACGGCAAATTAATTCTCATGACTTTATTTCCCAGTGGCGTGTATATTTAGACTATTTACAGAGATTGAGATCTCACCATCAGTAATCCAACAAAGTCATCCGAGTCTGTCAGGCTTATTTTCATCTCCTTAGAACAAATTAACCAAAAACTAAGATAAACAATCAAATATAAATATTGATGAATTGCTCAGACATACTCTATTTGACTAGAGCGCCTAAAGTGAGGAATTCCACTGTAACGAGTAGTCTTCATCTCACTCCAAGCCTTTGATGTACCATACAGGGCCACGCTAACTCTCAGAGCATCACACATGACATGATCAAGAGGCTCCAGACAGTCCTCCTGGTGGGAGAAGGGTCAGGCAATTAAAGTGCAACTCCATCTTTTTATCCCCTCCATCCCTCTGGCGTCACATACTCTCCACACCCCTCCTCCACGAGGCTAGAGGAAATGCTGCTGATCATGCAGGGATCGCATAGCCGAGCCAAAAATAATTACCCAGCAAAACTCAGCTCAGCATCTACTCTTTTGTACACAACAAGCACCCAGGGAGAGGCAGTTATGACTTATGCATAACATGAATGCGATTGTAAGAGCTGATAGTGAGTACGAGGTGCTGTGAAGCAGGAATGTAAAAAGTGTTAAGCTAAGCAGTACACAATGCAGAGAGAGAGAGACAGAGACAGACAGAGAGAAAGAGAGAAATAGAGAGAGAAAGAGCCAGACAGAGGAACCTCTTCTATACAAAGCTCAAGTAAGCTATTTTTGTAAGTGTTGCTTACCCACTGAATTGAGCAGATGTATCTTTATGTGAGAGCATGTGTGTGTATGGACAAAAGGTGACGCAGACAGTGGCGCGATGCCGTCCCCCTCTCTGCACGTCCTTTTGTATCACGTCAGTGCCGCTGTGACCCACTTCCAGCAGCCACTCCCTCCTTAACTCTGCTCCACTCCCAGTTTCCCCCTCTTTCTGTTTGATCACATCCCTCTGCTTTCACTTCTCTGTCCATTGTGCTTCTTTCCTGCTATTAAAACGTGTACAGCTGTTTTAGAGACATTGGTCAGCTTAGCTTTTCAAGAAGGTTCTTTTCTTATTACTTTTACCCGATACGTTAAACAGGAAGCCAGGCTATCAAAATACTTGGTGCAGTCCTCTAAAGGTCATGACCTCAAATGCTTCTACTTTGTGTCCCTATCTGTCTGTTACAGCTCATTCTGCCTCTTCACCACGCCACAGCTACTCAGCATTACATTGTTTGCATGTTTCTCAGATAGTTTTACGGCCACCTGGATTGAAGCCCAACCTTGTGTCCCACCCCACTGCCAATCGGAGCTATACCATGGAGCCCATACTGTCACTAACTGAAATAATTATCAACTAATATTTGTAAAAAACAAAAGGCAATTTCAGAGACAAGCAGACAGAAGGTCTACAATACATGTTAGAAGGATATATCAAGGATGTCAAACTGATTCAACAGTGAAAACAGTTAAAAAAAGATAAAGATAAAAGCAGTATAGCTTCACTAGCTAGCTTAGCGTAGTGCTAATGCTAGTTCATGATATGCAAACATACTCTGCTAATGTTAGCTCCACATAGAAACGTAACAACCTCTCCGGGTAACAAGTATCACCATCACACAACGTTTAACCAGGACGAGCTCCAAATGCACTGAAGCAGCCTGAAGACAGTCTGACAGTCTCCGCGGCCCCTAGGGGGTCCCGGAGGTACTGCAGGGGGTCCGCAAAATATTTGGTTGATTAGACAAATTTGGTTTTTTTTCTCTAAACATGAATGTGTCCATTATTGTAATAGTTCAGTATTGTATGAAAGACAATGGCTATCACTCATTTTTCGTTTCCACATTTATGTATAAAATGAAAACATCAATTTGAATAGCTTGTGTGCATGATTATCATGCAATTGAGAGACAATGTTGATATTGGCATTGGCAACAGCTGACAAGGTATGTTTATGAATGGTAGTGGCACGGCCTCCCTACTCACTGTACCTTGCACATGTTTAAAACAAAAACATGAACATATGAATCTGTGTATTATTTGAAAAGCTTAGTATTGAATGCATAATAACAAGGTATGTTTATACATGGCACTAGGCCCAGTTTAATATAAAACACAATTTTACACAATGTATATAGTCGGGGGTCCCTGTTCCATCTCTATCAGTTTGGGGGTCCTTGGCCTGAAAAACGTTGAAGACTTTAGAGTCTACGGAGACAAGCCAGATAGTCGGGCTTTGTTTACAGCTGGCCGATGCTACGCTATGATTGGCTAACTGTCGTTCGAGGGCTGAATTTAGCAAAGGGTCCATTTTTAATCCAAAATCCAAATTAAAACAACTGCAGATCTAAAACTTCATGACAGTATTGTGTTGTTGATGTAGACAGAAAAGAAGCAACCACAGTATCATAAGATCTGCATCAAGCATGAAAGTCTATTCTTGGCCTCTGGAATAGTTTGACAAAATCCCAACTCAGTGCCCGCTAGCTTTTTCCCCAGAGCATTCAAATGCATCACACAGTTCTTCATCAGCTGTTGTCCAGGCAAAAATTGGTTTCTATTCATCCCCCCATGATATGAACAGCAGCGGACTCTTACTTAAACTATGTAATTCCAACAGTGAACATCAAGTCTAGATTCCTTTCGTCTCATTTTTGTTGCTTGCTAATGTGGTTTAACTCCACATTGAATGAAATAATCTTACAAACAGCGACTTAATGTTCACTGTGATGGAATACACAACTCAACCTGCTAACAAACTTAAAAGACAAATCTGGTGGTATTCTATATTTTTGTTATTGTCAACAAACCCCATGAAAAGTTCAAAGCCTGATATCTTATTCTTCTGTGCCATAGACCATGTTTTTCAAAAAACATTAAAAATACATCAATGAGCCACACTGCTCCTGTGTAACATGCTCCTGCATGACCATGACCATGGGCACTGTAGTTTCATTTGAATTGATCAAACATATACCGTCCTGCTGTTAACACGCCCCAGTGCATCCAATCTGCAGCGGAAAATAGTCCCCAACAAATGCACTATTTAGTCCTGTTTGAGCAACGTTTGAAGAAAACTACGATGCCCAGCTGGTTTAGGAGATTGAGATTGTTTTTGTGAGCCATTTTTAAAGATTAAGGTCTTAAGTAGGAATGAAACAGCGGAAACTTGAGGTATGGTCCTTTCAGTGTGTGATTTTGGATAATATAGCCGACTAAATGTTTTGGGATAGTTCCTACAGCAGTCTCTTCCTCCTCCCTTCCCTCCATTTCTAGTTGGCCTTTCCTGTAAATGTGTCCTCTCTGGTGCGGGGCAGAGGGGAGTTTATTGGAGGTCAATGCAGGTCACTCCTTCAGCAACAAATTGGGAAGTACAGGCAGAAAAGCATGTAGCCAGGCATGCTGGTACAGGGGTCCTGTGAACATTAGGATTGCTATTGTTAAAATTAGAGCACACATGTACAAATGCACACTGGACATTTAGATGAGACTGACAGGAATGTTATAATAAGAGCAAAACCAGCCTCTGTGCTGTTGACTCCATGGTCTTTGCTACATCAAAGTAGCTTTGGTATAATTGTATGGTTAAAAGGACCAGGCTTCTCTTATGTTTTCCAGTCAGATCCCATGGCCCACGGAGGCCTGCAGTGCATTGAAATCACTCTGCTTTTATTATTCCTGGCTCCGGTCTGGCTTTCATCTCCTATTCACAGCTGTATCGCAGTGTTTCAGCAGAGAGACATGGATATTCTCTCAGCGATGCATCTGTGTGTTTAAAGAATGAATGCGTGCTCATGTGCAGCATTTGTAAGATAAGGAATTCATGTGGGTTGCATGGTTGTCTAAGCTGACTGTGTGTGTGTGTGTGGGAGAGAGAGAAATGTGAGGGTTTGTGCGAAAAAGGAGATTTTGAAATCCATCTGTGATGATTACACTGTATGTGAAGGAGTATGTGTGCTCAAGGCAGGAGGTTGGGTCAATTACCTCAAGATGTGGAAGAAAGAACACAAACAGTCCAACAGTCTCTCTCTCCTTTCTCTGCACCAACACCCAAGTCAAAGTACAGTGAATTCCATGAAATCTGACCTCGCTGGCTACAGAACGTCTCACTTATCATACAAAAACAACTCCATTGACCAGCAACTTCCAAAACCTCTTGAAAAATCGGATTTTGACTGAGGCCCACTTAAAAAAATGAACGGGGAAATAAAGTGAGGGAAAGACAATGTGAAGAGAGAAAATGAAACAAAGACGGAGAGGCACCACTGCTGTGGGTCACAACATTGGTGAGCGGGACAGGAAGGAGGAGTTGCATTAGGCCTGCAACTAACAGCTTTTTTACTTATTGAATCATCTTTTACTTTTTTTTTGGAGATTATTTCCTATATAAAATGTTATAATAGCAAAAACTGCCTATCAAAACTACGCTGAGCCAAAGATGATATATTCATTTACAGTGATGCAGACCTCTCGTTGGTACCCAGCAGCCTTCCATTCTGTCGGATGAAATGATAGTTAGCATATTTTATTAGCTGTAGCTAGCGAAATAATCAACTTTGGGAGTTGGTTGAAAATTACATCTTTAGCTGACTTTCTAATGTTTACATTTAAAAAAAAACTGTAACAGTATTCTCTTGTAAAAGTGAATACTGTTAGTTAGTTTTTTGATGATGAGGACTAACCAGTGAGCTTGGGAAACATAGTGCTATCTTGGAAGATGCGTGCCTTTATCATAGGTTTATGTTATGTATCGCATGTCTGTTGGTCCTGCACGCATCTGTACATGCAACCCTTGTGTATCTATATGAACTGCATGTGTGTGTGTGTGTGTGTGTGTGTACGCATGCATGTGCTAAGCCAATGCGTGTCTATGTGTGTGTGTGTTCTCAGTCCCTGCTTGGCTGCCCAGCACTCAGTCATAGCCAGGGCACACTGACCAGAGGAACAGAGACAAGTTAAGTGGTCACCCATGCTGCATTATTGAGGGGGATGGCAGAACCTGGCAACCCAACCACGTAAACCACGGCCCCTGGAAGGGCTTCAAAGGCTCTACTGGCTCATCAGCTGGCGGGGAGCTAACCCCATCTGACAAGACATGGCACCCGCTCTAAGGGAGAAAGAACTCCTCCTCCCCACGCACTCTCTGGTGTGTGTGTGCGTGTGCGCGTGTGCGTGTGTGTGCGTGTGCGCGCGCGCACGCACGCACGCACGCACGCACACACGCACACACGCACAGCACAGTTTGACTTCATGCTTGAAGAGAGTGACTAGTGTGAAAGTTAAAGTGCCAAACACTTCAAAAGGACGACTAAAGTGCATCAACAACTCTTAAACAGTGACCAAATGAAACCAGCTTTTTAATCATTTGCTGCTTGTCAACAGCCAAGACAAGCAGGATCACTAAGGAGCCGGGACAGCTCAGTAGGGATTCAACTCAGCACTGAACGCACTTTCCTGAAGTAACAGAGCATATGAGAAATCATTTGTGTCAAATACAGAACTGCAAGAGATTTTGCCTTGAGGAGATTTTAGACACTGAAATATTTAGTACATTATGTTTCATGCCAGTGTGCCATAAGACTGCTGACTGGCAGTAATAATAAATAAACAGCACAATAAATCAATCTAGAAAATAATCGCCAGTTGCAGCCTTAAACTAAAGTTACTGAGTTCCTGTGGCAAAGTTCCTGTCGTGAAAATAACATCCAAGTTATGGACCAGCTCTCTCAGGAAGGGCTGTCAAAGAATACAATTTTTATTTAATTTATTATACTATATTGATCCCTTTAAGGGGGAAATGTGTCTCTGCATTTGACCCATCCCTGTACAGGTGCTGGTCATATAATTAGAATATCAAAAAGTTGATTTATTTCACTAATTCCATTCAAAAAGTGAAACTTGTCTATTATATTCATTCATTACACACAGACTGATATATTTCAAATGTTTATTTATTTTAATTTTGATGATTATAACTGACAACTAAGGGAAATCCCAAATTCAGTATCTCAGAAAATTAGAATATTGTGAAAAGGTTCAATATTGAAGACACCTGGTGCCACACTCTAATCAGCTAATTAACTCAAAACACCTGCAAAGGCCTTTAAATGGTCTCTCAGTCTAGTTCTGTAGGCTACACAATCATGGGGAAGACTGCTGACTTGACAGTTGTCCAAAAGACAACCATTGACACCTTGCACAAGGAGGGCAAGACACAAAAGGTCATTGCAAAAGAGGCTGGCTGTTCACCGAGCTCTGTGTCCAAGCACATTAATAGAGAGGCGAAGGGAAGGAAAAGATGTGGTAGAAAAAGTGTACAAGCAATAGGGATAACCGCACCCTGGAGAGGATTGTGAAACAAAACCGATTCAAAAATGTGGGGGAGATTCAGAAAGAGTGGACTGCAGCTGGAGTCAGTGCTTCAAGAACCACTACGCACAGACGTATGCAAGACATGGGTTTCAGCTGTCGCATTCCTTGTGTCAAGCCACTCTTGAACAACAGACAGCGTCAGAAGCGTCTCGCCTGGGCTAAAGACAAAGGACTGGACTGCTGCCGAGTGGTCCAAAGTTATGTTCTCTGATTAAAGTAAATTTTGCATTTCCTTTGGAAATCAGGGTCCCAGAGTCTGGAGGAAGAGAGGCGAGACACACAATCCACGTTGCTTGAGGTCCAGTGTAAAGTTTCCACAGTCAGTGATGGTTTGGGGTGCCATGTCATCTGCTGGTGTTGGTCCACTGTGTTTTCTGAGGTCCAAGGTCAACGCAGCCGTATACCAGGAAGTTTTAGAGCACTTCATGCTTCCTGCTGCTGACCAACTTTATGGAGATGCAAATTTCATTTTCCAACAGGACTTGGCACCTGCACACAGTGCCAAAGCAACCAGTACCTGGTTTAAAGGACCATGGTATCCCTGTTCTTAATTGGCCAGCAAACTTGCCTGACCTTAACCCCATAGATTTTCTATGGGGTATTGTGAAGAGGATGATGCGAAATGCCAGACCCAACAATGCAGAAGAGCTGAAGGCCACTATCAGAGCAACCTGGGCTCTTATAACACCTGAGCAGTGCCACAGACTGATCGACTCCATGCCACGCCGCATTGCTGCAGTAATTCAGGCAAAAGGAGCCCTAATTAAGTATTGAGTGCTGTACATGCTCATACTTTTCATGTTCATACATTTCAGTTGGCCAAGATTTCTAAAAATCCTCTCTTTGTATTAGTCTTAAGTAATATTCTAATTTTCTGAGATACTGAATTTGGGATTTTCCTTAGTTGTCAGTTATAATCATCAAAATTAAAATAAATAAATATTTGAAATATATCAGTCTGTGTGTAATGAATGAATATAATAGACAAGTTTCACTTTTTGAATGGAATTAGTGAAATAAATCAACTTTTTGATGATATTCTAATTATATGACCAGCACCTGTATATAGGGATCAGTGGGCTGCCAATGACAGGCACCCGGGGAGCCATTAGGGGTTCAGTGTGTTGCTCAGGTACACTTCGACACATGACACGTCCCAGTCGAGGATCGAACCGTTGACCTTGCGGTTACCAGACAACCCTCTTAGAAGTACATAGAATATAAAAACATGTTAAATGTCATCATGTATAAAGGCTTTGCTTACTATAGGGTGTGCTTGTTTGTTCCTATAATGTTGGGATAGCAGTTTGGCTTAAGTATTGTCGCCCCGGTCAGACGTACCTTGAATCCAGTGTTTTAATCATTGCTCTGAGCCCGTCTTTCTCGACTGTCTGTAGCGGGACCATGTCCTTGCATAGATGGATCGTTATTGCGTTCGTAATGTCGCTCCACCCTTGCTTTTCTTGTCATATGCAGTGCTTCAAGTAAATGCCTCTACAAGCGATGTGTGACCCTTTGGCTTCACTGTTTCACTCGCGTTAACGTTACCGGTTGACGGCCATAATCACACTCTTGGTATTCCAACACGTTTTCTGCTGAGGTGATGGAGTAAGTTGCTCGTGTTACCACCAGCGTCAACAACAGTGGCTCGACAAACTTTGCATTATATAGTCTTTTGGACGTCGGACTTTTTAAAACCCAAAGACTTCCAAACAGCAGACCCAGCTCCTCTCTTGGGCTCAGACTCTATCGGTGCATCTCCGGTCTGTCTGTGTTCATCCTGCATCGCTCCTTTCTGTTCTTTAATGTAACGTTACTGTACGGAGCCTCTCCCAGCTGTTAACAGACTGTTGTGCTAGCGGGCTAGCTAGCTAGCGAGCTGTACCCAGCATGCCGTTCGGAGTTGTAATTTTATAAATGTACAATTATTAGTGTTACAAATTGTTTATTTGTCACAAACTGTTGTGTCATGGTGGTTTGCCATGTTAAAGAGTGTTAGTTGTGGGTTATTAATTGTTGTTATAAAGTTACAACCATGATTAGAGGTCCCTTTCAATACACTCTTGATAACTTGCTCCGACCATAGCGCCATTAGCGGCAAACAATATATTCTGCTGCCTGTTAACAGCAGTTGTTTCGGCTATGCACCGGTATGGCGGTATGTGAAAAATGAATATCATACGGGAAATTAAAACCGGTATACTATGCACTATGATGAGGCATTAGTGTTGACCCACAATAACCACAGTAGGTACGTATGGAATTACACCTGCTGTCGTCATTTGACGTTGTTGGTCAGCTGAGGCTCTTAAATGTACCAATGAGAGCAGTGTAAATGTCTATTGATCAGCATCCTTAGTGGGAGAGAAAGAGAGAGAACCAGTGTATGTATAGGTGTTCCACCAGACGTGCGTCTTGTTGCTGTCACACATCTGCCCCCCTCTACCCCCTTGTCTCCTCAGCTCGTCGTCACCACCCTCACAGGGTCAGCAGACGCCTTCACACGCCTGCAGGAGTGTGTCGCGTCTGTGTGACGTTAGTGTGCGAGTGCGATTATATGCGTACATGTTAATGTGTGGATGTGATTCATAAATAACTCATTATGTGAACATTATGGGAAACCAAAAAAAATGCGCCTTGCATGTCCATAACAAGAGAATCAAAGTGCAGCAGTGCCGCAGTGTATTTTGTGATGATCAGGCCACTTGTAAAGCTAGTGCCCTCTGCCCTTAATCTTTTGATTAGGCTAGAACAATGGCAATCTGGTAGTTGGGTTTATCCCATGAAATCAAAGCTGTGGGCTTAAATTTGGCCCTCTCCATTAATTACTGTCCATGTCGTGGTATTCACTGTGAAACAAAGCAGAAAAGATTAATAACGTTTGTTGTTGGATTGGCTCTAGGCTATTGTCTGTCTACAGGAAACCTGTGTGTCTGTAATGAATTATTGCAGATGACCTTTCTTATCCATCTCTCACGTCTGTATTAAGCAAGTACTGCTAACATTATACTGAGTCAGAGTGGTAAAAAGCAGAGTCCATGAAAGTCATCTGTTTAGGTGCACTTTAACTTTCTAGGGTGAACAATGTCTTCTGTTGAGTATTATCCTATTCCAAGACCACTTAAAAAAAAAGCCTCTTGCTATGTCACACTCAGTGACACTCATGGCCCTTGACACAGAGTTACGGGTCAGAACTCCTGAGTGATTTAGGATGGGACACTACATTCCTCTGGCTGATCAACAAGGTTGATAACCAGATTCTCTGCTGGCGTAGAAGAAGATGGTTGCAACCCACTGTGGAATTACTATGCTGCACAATGCTTATCCTTTATTTGTTTTGAATACACAAACTGCACAATCCCTTTATTCAAAAAACAGTATCACACAGCTATTTAGATTGGATGATTTGTTGTGGGGATTACATGTCTTTTGCTAGCAGGAATTATGAATATTTACTTGCTGGTTAAATTGGAGTTAAATCATGCCCTGTTTCAATAAAAAAAAAAAACTGAACTGAACTCATACACAGATATGTAAACTGTAAACATCTGGATGTCATCAACATGATACCCCACAGGGACCACCAAAGGCTTTGCAGGCTGGTTTTACCTCGCCGAACCCACCGCCGTGTGTAAACAAACACCAGAGGGCATTGTGGGTAAAGAACGTCCTCCCGGAGCCTATGGCCCTCTTTAACCTCATTCCTCTCCCCGTTACCACGGTTTCACCACCACAAACCCATGGCAACCTCATTTGCATAAATCTGCATACCTCCCCGTTCCTTTACAAGCCCGTCTGTCAGACTGCTGAGCTGGCAGAGGTTGTGCTTATGTAAGCAGAGTCTAACAGCTAGCAGTTCAAATGGTAGATACAGAGAGGGTTCCTTCAATAAGTACAACCCTAACCCCTTAATTATCGGCCTCTGAAAATCCCATCTGCCATGCGGGTTCTGATGCATTCTGCAAACTGAGGCTTCTTCCAGTCCAGTGAAAATAACCTTTTCCTTCCAGTGACATCATCTAGTGGTTTCATTACCGTTTACAATTACATGAATAATAACCGCCTCAGATTTCATGAAAATCCAAATCTATGAGAAAGGTAACGCAGGCCAGACTCATCTCATGGCTCTGCTATTTAATCCAAGTGTTGACCTCTTGCTCTGGTGTTTCTTTTGACTATGTCAAACAAACCTGTGACCACATGCTCGCAATCCGGAAAATGACTCGGTTAAAGAACAGTAAGAGTAACCCCCTACAAAATACATAACTGTGGAATCTGCAAGAGGACAACGCTCTCAAATGAAACAGAGAGACAAAAACCCATCCATCCACTGGTGTCATCTGGAGCTTTACCGACTATTAACGGAGCACTGATGGATAAAACGGATCTCCGAAAGGGCTATTAGCACAGTAATTGCCACAAAGAGAAAGAGATCTTACGTAAGAGCTGTCCACATAGACAGCCCAACCGCGGCTAGAATCGGATTGATGTTGGACCGGAGTTCCATAGCCTTTGACTTGCCCCGACAACAGCATTTTGAGATGTGGTGAAACTAAGCGAAGGCGACAGCGCTTATACTCCGCAGTCGTCTGCAAAGAGGCCATTAGAAAGCAAACAGGAGAATGAGGAGAATGAGAGTGAGACGTTCATGCAGTAGACACTGCAGACACAAAAAGGCATAATAACCAAGCAGACTAGCGTTAGCGCAGACCCAGGGCCAGAATGCAGCTTCATCCAGGTCTCCACTACAGAACTCATCATCCATGCACTGAATTTTAGACAGATTTTTCAACTTGAAAAGTGACCAATGTATTTGTATGTCAGTCAAAGACATCCTCATCCTCTTTGCAGGGTAGAACTGTCTGAAACATATCCAAATGGGCACGCACACACACAGGCTATTTTTAACCCACCCCCCAATAAAATAGAAGCTTGTAAGAAGTTGCAGCAGTAAAATAACATTTTAATCTTCTAAACGTCTGCACACACACACTCCCTTTCCCCGACTACGGCAAGATGCCTAGCAGTAAACCTTACAAGTCCTGACAAGCAGACTTGACAAGCAAACTGCCTTTATGGCTCTGTGGCTGCATCCAGAACAAGGCTTCTTGACTTGTCTTCTGTTTCATCGGAGCTGCCAAGTGTTGCCAAGGTGTCTGATTGTGTCTAATCACTTCTAGCTTAACCTGGAGCACAATGCACCATCCAAAATGTTCTCTTTGTCTGTTCACAGCTCCCACCTCCCACCTTTACTTTCATACCTAATTCATCAATTGACAGAAAAATAAAAATAGAAAATTCACTTAAAGGAGCAAAATACCACAATCTGAGCATTAATATAGCAGCAAACAGCTATCATCCATGTAAAGATGTAGAGCAGAGAATCCCTCTGTGTGTTGTTATCAGAGCTTCACCGCTCTTTGTTCATGTGCTTGTAGTGCATGCGAGCGTGCTCCTGGTGGCTGCTCTGCACTGCTCTCATACGGCGGTTACAGCTGATAAGACCGTCTTGACCAACAGCGAAGCGTAGCACCCACCCTCCAATTCCTTCTCAGGTAAACACTGTTAGCCCTGTCAGCATGTTTGTCGTAGTTTATACTGTTAGCGCTGTCAGCTATGAATCGCCAGCTAAGGTGCTACCATGTTGCGAGCCGAAAGAAATGCTCCCAATCTCGTATCTTGCACCTTAAATTGTTAAATGCAATTTGCAATTAAAACCAAGATACGGAAAACACGAACGGAATCGTCAAATTTGATCCTGAAAATGGAATCAACTGTAAAATTCAGAATATCATGGTATTGGCCAAAATGTGGACGCAATTTATAAAAATCTCTCAAAAGGATGAAATGTTTTGTTTTATGAATGTATTGAAGCATTTTCTTTGATTGAAAAATGTTGCAATTTTAAGTTACATGAAACGCATTGAAATTCATTACATTATGAATATTTTCTTATTGAATTGTTGAAATTCTATTCATCCACCACATGACACCGATGACAAAATGTGCTTAAATCGTAATACACAAAACTCAGAAAAATGTAAACGATAAACACAGAGTTTTGGAAAAACTAACGTAATCTGGAAGAATTATGGAAACGTAAACAGATTTCCGATGGCCCTATGAATGTGTGAGAGCTCCACAAAGTATACGATCAATAAAACAACTCAACTTAACAGCTCCAATCCTGATAGGGATTAATCACACAAGTAAACATTTAATTGAAGCTAATGAATGGCTTCATCAAGCAGCGTTGTTACACAGATCAACCCTTTTTTCACCCTCGGGGCAATAATGACATTTATTACTGCTGCTGCTGCTCTCAAAGCAGTTTAAAATAAAAACATTTGATAGGATGTTGGTTTATGTGGATTATGCGTTGTATATATCCAGTGGCGCAGTACATAGGGAGAGTTGTACATGTCAATATACATGCTGCTGTTGTAAGGGTCCCGATTCCATAACTAACATTGCAACACTAAAAGTACTCCATCCTTTTAATAGGCCTAAACCCATCTCTGACTTTATAGCCATTAGGTTTATTAGTGTAACACACACACACACACACACCTCATCAAGCAGTAATTTCATTATACAGGACCTCCCTGACACCCCATCATCTGGTCGTTATGTCACGCTTTCTCACTTCATGATGCATGGCTATCATTTACACAGCAGGGTGGTTAAACAGGCGCTTTGGTGTGTATCATCCTCTGCCCGTCTCATCAATCCAACAGCTCCCGTTGGAATGTTTTTAGAGTCTGTGTCTCATAAACTAAATGAAACACGTGTTCCCAAACTACAAAATAAGAATGTTTGTGATAAGGAAAGTACAGCTGTGGCTGAAGCTGATATTCTGCCACTGGATTCCAAAGCCACTGAAATGTAGGAGAATAAATATGTTATTATTGGCTAATGGATGAATAGTTTAAAAGACAGGGACGCTGGGAGTGGCCAATGCTCAAAAATGTACACTTTTTTTTTTTTACTGTTCATTTTTGTGTCCTTTTCTGTGAAGCCGTTTGTCTCCTAAAAGTCACCCAGCACACCTCCATTACATCAGTGACCTTTACAGCCACACTGAAAAGGCAGCAGATGAGTCAGCTGCAACAGCAAGACTACCTTTAGCCGGGTCAGACGCTGCTCGGCCTCCATTGTCTGCTGCGGAGCCAGCTGTCCTCTGGGAGCTGCTGTGTCAGCTCACATTAGCTGGGAGTGACACAGATCAGAGCAAGCCGGTGGTGACCAGGTGGTCAACCACTCAATGGAAGTCACTAACAGACCCACGGTGACAGTTAATCACCAACAGAAACAGCCATGGATGAAGGCTGTTCATACACTCCCTGGAGATTTTAAACAATACCAACACTAAAATATATATATGGCTTCATAAAAATGATTGTGAAATGTTATGAGAGGAAGGCTTGCCAGAAACTACATCAATGCTAACTAACCAAGCCTTTGTGAGCCTCTTTACAAATGGTTTATCAGACCTCTAATCAGTTAATGTAAAATCTCCAGATTAGCAAACAGGAACATATGCTAGCTCTTTGTCCTCGACGTCAATCTCTTGCTTCTCTTGCCTGAAAATTCTACTTCCTTCATTGTTTTAAACTCCCACATTCAATAGACACACGTTAGGCTGGTTTACAGTCACCAGCCTGTCTGTCAGCACTGTGGCAACCTGTCCAGGTTTTCACCGCCTTTCACCCAATGTGTGTGCTGGGAAAGGTCTCAGCTTCCTGCCACCCGGTGCAGCATCAAATCAGGTAGAGATGGATGGCTTTTTGATTTTGTTGCATGTGTTTGATGCCAGCACAGTGACCAAAGGAAAGATGCAGTGGCATATACTGATATTCATCTGCTTCACTAGCCCACAATTTGGCCTCATTTATGCATGACAAACTTTACTCTTACAATACTGCTACAACACTGACACGTGTAGATGATGTCATGTTATTTGCAGAGTAAAAACATTTTCCTCTTTCACATGTGGACTCCCATGAGGCAGTTCAGCAACAGGGCAGCTCCGACGCCTGACTTACTGTTGTGTAAGTCAGGCGTCGGAGCTGCTAAACGACTTTATTACGACACAATAAAATTCCCCAGAAATTCAAAGGCAAGGCAACGTCCCACCCTAGAGCTATTAACCTCTACAGCCTTGCAATAATCCTAATCTCACATTCAATACATCAAACGAAAAACCATAAGTCATAGCAAAACTATGAATGAGTCAGTTTTGCAACACATCTAATCAGTTGGAAACACTCAAAGTTGAATCATTGTGAAACACATTTAACGGTCAAATGAAGGTGTATGAAAGCACAGCCTCAGAGATTTGATAGAGATGCGTTAGTTGGATTGGTTCTGCTGACTGCAATGTTGGAAGGGGATGTATGGTATGTGTGCCTGTGTTCTACTATTACAATCTATCATGTAAAAAGTAGACCCAAACTGTCAGCACTGAGAAGATTAATTCCAAGAAAACTTTTAGTTCTCTGGTTTTGAGTATTTGATAGATAAGTGTCAATTATTAAAGTAAAAAGACTCCTTTACAATCCTTCAATAAATTATTTGTGTAGTCACAAGGCTTGTGGGGAAAACAATTACAATTTCACTTGGAGAGTAAAAAGTCAAAATGTAAAGCACAGCGATAGCAGCTGTTTGAGTAGAGATAAACCGGATGCCTCTGTTGAAATATTTACTTCTCTGAAAATAGAAAGTATGAAAAGTCGGTGGCAAATCTTAATTCATTGCTCAGGAGTGTGCAGTGATATTTCTGGCCTTTTCTGAGTTGTTTTTTTATCCCCCTAACCTTCCGCTGCAGCTGGTATGAGTGCCGTCTTCCTTTTTGCTCCTTCTGTTTACCTCATCTATGCTTCTTTCACCTTCGTTCTCACTCTCATGTGATCTTGTTTCTTCCCTCCTTAAATCTTCTCCCAAAACCCTCCATAACTCCCAACCATCATACATTTCTCCTAATCCCATCTCTCCCTCTTCCACATTTTTTCAGATTCCCCTTCTCCTCAGTCATCTGCTGAAGGCCACTGATGTGGTTCCTCGAAAACCTCAGTCAGCCGTTCCACCGTTGGGTGAACCGCACGGCCACGACTGTGGTAAATAGGATATCGACAGGAATCAGTTCAGCTTTCATACTATTTTTAGGATTCTCTCATTCAACAGTCAACTATTAACATAAACCGCTCGCATTGTTCCACACATAAATAGTGCACCATATGTGGCATGAGGCTGTAGAATTACCAAGCACATGGCGACAGGCTCCCTCTTCCTACTTTTTCATTTGCTGTTTGTTTTATAGTGCACGGGCTGACTACAAGAAGACTCTTCAGGTATACAATCTTCATTTGTCCCTGAGGGAGCACAGAGTTAAAGCCACCAAGGAAATTCCTGGATCTAGATGCATTCCTCTGAGACAAGATTGAACTTGTTTAGAAGTCTCTCGATCAAAAAGAATACAACTTGACAGAGGAAATGGATCAAAAATAGGGTGAGAGATCTACAGTAGAAAGGCGCAAAGCTAAAGGAGGCGCCACGGTGTAGAGAATTATGGGGTGTGAAGCACACCCCATAATACTGAATAAAAGGCCAAAGTATCCTAGCAACAAGCACAAATAGAGGCTGCTTGCTCTGCAGTGTCCTCCGTTGCTCCTGGATCTTCAACCTTGCATCTTTCATTTAGAGGTTCTCCTCAACAACTCTCGAGTAGAACCCCCCCGCTCCCACCATGAATCCCTCTACTTCCTGTTTGGACACCATGTTGCACCCTAATAAGGGAAGTTCCATTAAGTGTGCATGCCAATTAACAATATTAAGGTTTAAGACAGTGCTGGGTTCATAGAGTGCATATCATACGCAGGGCTACGTGCCATGAATTTAAGATAGTGGTGGGTAGACAAACGGCGCTCTTCCAATCCTTTCAGAGGAGAAGCCCTCCTCGGACGCACTACAACATCAATGGTTTAATCGCCTTACATCTTTTGTTGACTGAAAGGAGAGAATATGTGGGAGATACACTGTAAAACCAACCTCCTGAAGTCCCTCTTGGCTGGCCTTGTTACTCAACTAATATGCTGCCATTGAGATCAAAAGTGGGGATGGAAGCTACAGAGACAGCCACAGGTCCAAGTGGAATCAGTTTGAGTTTTAGACTTACAAAGCGATGACATCTTTGGAAAGTGAGGACATTTTGGAAGGTTCTCACTTTGGGACAGACCTTCAAAGGCCTGTTTGGGGATTCAGACATGGTTTCAAGATTTAAGTTAAAACGAAGTTTAGGTTAGGGTTAGGTAAGGATTAGGTAAGGATATTGTATTGTGATGGTTAAGGGGCTAGGGAATGCATTTTGTCAATGAGGGTCCTCACAAAGATAGAAGTACAAGGTTGTGTGTGAGAGGCGCTGCGTGGGTGGGTTCATTGAGTTCACTTATCTGTCTAACATTTGTAGGTATCAGAGCTTATTATAATGCTACAGTACAGCAGCCCGGGATACCATTTTAAAGTTATATCTAACTCAATAACCTTTTGCACTCCGTAACTGTCACCTGTAAAAAATCTCATGAGCTTTCGAGTTGTTATATAAATACATTTAAGTATGGAATTTGCAACTATTTTGCTTTCAGGTATGAGAGGAGTTTGTTTGTCATAATGCGTTTAATTCAAATTGTGTTTTTAGGAAGCCACATTCTGATAATGATGTGCTTACAGTGCCTTATGGAGGAACACTTAAAGTGTCCACCAGTCTTTGTTGCCTTGCCTCCTGATTCAAAATGTGCTGATGCCGAACTCTCCCAAAAACAGCAGCAGAGGAGCGGAGCAGTGGGAGATCAGAGGAGGCCACAGTGCTGGAGAGGAGAAACGGGCCGACTATAATTGACTGTCAGAAGTGTCATCTCCTCTCAGCGTGTGAGTGAGAGTTTGACGTATGCTCTGTGATGCCCCTCTGAAGAGTAATAACCACCTCCATTTGCCTCCTCTGACACCTTCAGCTCTATATGGAGAAAGAAATGGCCGTCCTGACAGAAAGCAACTGCAACAGAAACAGCAGAGGGGACTCTTCCCTCCATCCCCCATCAAAGCACCCTTAAACCAAAGTCTCTATATCACCACTTCCTTTCCATCCTCCATCTATCAATCTCTAGAGCCAAGCAGCTGGTGGAGTTAGAGGATTGGAGGGAGACCCAGGAACATCTCCAGTGTTTTAGATAATCATGTGGACATTCCTGATGGTTGTTCCACCAACATTAATACCTCCAATACCATGATATACATGCAAACAGATGAAAGGATAAAATGCATTTGGAGTTGTACCTCCAACTCTCATCCATCAAGGCTGCCAGTCATTGATTTAGCCAGACAAACTCCTTCTGTGAGCCCGCATTTTCCTATGATCATCACCTTTCCCCTAAGCGCTTTATGATAGTGTGGAATCGAGGGCTCTATCCTTGGCTGAGTTCAAATAAATAATGACTTACCTTTATAATCTGAGGCCCAGTAGAGTGGGGGTGGTCTTAAGTTTCTGATGGAATTTCAGGAGCCATCAGATTCTCGCAGAGTATTTGTCAAGAGCAGAACAACTGGGATGCATCCTTTCTGAATACATATTTAATGTGTGAGGGAATATTGATGATGTATTCACTGCAGAAGGTTTTCAAAGCTGGTCTTTGACCTCCCCCATGTGACTCACCCACTTCTCATCTGTCAAATGTCCTCTTTATACAGTTTACCTAATAAAGCACAAGGGAACTGAGTGTTACATTTGTGAAAACATGAAGAGTTATTTATGTGACTGGTGTGGCTCTAGTGTTTGCTTCGTTAGCGTATCTTGATTCATGTCAACATTGCAACTCTGATAAAAGTATTATGGGTTCCCAAAACATCAACAGCATCTCTTAGGCTGTACTTAGGCACAACGGTGATTTGAACTAAATGCTAACCTCAGCATGCTAATATGTTTGGTAGGTAATGTTTATCTTGTTAACTACCTTAGTTTATCATTTAAGCATGCTAACATTTGCTAATCAGCACTCAATACAAATTTGAGGCCGATGGTAATATGATTAGCTCTGCAGGTATTTGGTCATAAACCAAAGTATTTTGAACATTTAATTTCGACCTGATGGCACTATATGAAAAGGGGTCACCCAAGTATTTACAATTCATCCTGAGGGAGACATAAATGTCTGATCCAAATTTCATGGCAATCCATCAAGTAGCTGGAGAGACATTTTACTCAAGACCACAAATGTGAACCTCATGACGGCACTAGATGAAAAGTCAAGGCTCGAGTTAGTAAGGAATCATCATCATTATCTGGGAAGAATGAATGTCTGTGCCAAATATTGTGCCAATCCATCTGGTAGATGTTAAGATATTAACACAGGTTAAGGGAAAATTTGATGATGCTGAAACTCCCGTGTGGACGGAGATCGTTTCTATTTGACAACTCTGCTTCCAAGTAGAAACGGAGTAGTATGGATGTAGCCTTAAGAGCAAAACAACAGGTAAGGACATGTTTGAAGCTGTGTCGGATGCAATTGACAAGATGGGACAAGCTGTGTGGAGTTATAACAGAGAGGGCTCCAGCTATGAAAGGCGAGCGCAAGAGAGCGGAGGTGAGGCTATTAAAATGCAGCGTATCACCCACCAAGAAGCCCTCTGTGCTAAGACAGTCCAGCTGGGCGATGTGATGAACTCGGTTGTGAAAACTGTCAACATAATTCGAGCACGAGGGCACAACTACGCAACTTCAATGTTGCGCACTTCCCCACGCAGTCCGAAGTCAAATGTGCTTTTCCAAAAGCCAACCTTTCTGCTGAAAAGGGTAAATACGTGTCCGTGATAACGTCTCTCATGACAGAACTCAGTCAGTGCTTACAACAGTGGCGGCTGGTCAATAGAGGGCGATAGGGCGCCGAGCCACAACAAATAAAATAAAATTAATAATAATAATAATAATAATAATAATAATAATAATAATAATAATAAACTATACAAATTGTCAATATTTGTGTTTTTAAAATATGGAATCACCCAGTAATATGTGTAAAATATGATATCTGCGGTAAATATATGCTTTTCCTGCACTTCCTCTCCGCGTGTGCACGTCTCAGCAGCTCTGGGGCGCTGGAGAAACTGCCCAAAAGAGGCGGGTCAATGAAGCAGTTTAGCCAATTGCTGGTTAAAGATATAAATGTGTGACATACAATTTAGCCAATCAGCATCCTCAAATAGATTCAGCTTGGGGCAGAATCGATTCTGCTCCAAGCTGCGCGTTCCCGTCCGGACGAGTCTCTACAGGCGGACGCGAGCGCCAGCGCGAGCACTGCTCCTCCAAGAGCCGTGTGAGAGGAGAACTTTGAGGAGAAACTGCAGTGAAATAGCTGATATCAGATCAGCCTGACCTCACAATCAGACAGCAGACTAGCAGGAAAGGGAAGCAGTACATGCAAAGCTTCTCTAGCTGTAAATAAGATGTCCTGACGTGTTTATCAAAGTGTTATTTACTGCTTTTTTGATGTTGGAATAAATGTTAAATATTTAACTGCAAAGTAGTAATACGTGTTTGATACCTTAATTTCTTTTGCATTAAATCATTCTGGGATGTTTTCTGACATTGATTGGATGCGGCACAGCCCTACCCAGAACATGTTCCACCAGCCGCCACTGGCTTTCAATATTTTTCTCTCATTGAGAAAGACATCGAGCTGTTCTCAACTCCCTTCTTCTTGAATGATGAGTCTGTTCGGCTCAACATACGTGAGCAAACATTTCTCTGTTAAATCTGAACAAAAGCACATTGAGAACCAAATTTGATTGATTTTGCTCACTTTAACACACTAGGGGTGATGCGATATATCGGACCTGAGTGGCCCAGCCCTTGGTATATTTTTCTGTATGTGGCCCTCAGTGAAAAAAGTTTGGACACCCCTGTCCTATGGGGACCACAAATGTCTGCACAAAAATCCACAGAAACGCAGGAAAGGGTGATACCATCAGTGTGGCCAATAGCAAAGGGAAAGGTTATCTGGTAAAGGCAACATACGGTCCCATTTTTGATCAAAATGACTAGACATACGACACTTTGTCTTTCATGAACTGTGTATCTGTTTTCTAATTTTGCTACGTAAAGAGATACTTTTATGTAAGCCACCCATCAACTCTTCTAAAAATTCAGAGAGACATATTGGAAACTACTTATTTTCATCGTTAAGTTGACCACTGTAACACAAGACTTTAATTTACCGCTCACATGTTCCCTATCCAATTAAGTTTTAATACATTTAGAAAACAAAGAAAGCACACCCACACAATCCATCTATCAAGTCCCAATCCCATTTGATTGATCTCTTGTCATCCAAATCTTTCAACACCACCATCCAGGCTCCAAGCAACAAGAACAAGTGGGGAGAGAAGTCTGTCTCAAGGCCCATCCCAAACCAAAACAGATACATGTTTTCTTAAGTAACACAGTCCAGCCTTGGCACTTACAACTGGCCTGCAAGAGGAAATTAGTCTACATAATAGCAGAGCAATGTTACCTGAAACCATCACAAAACTTCCTGAGGATGGAGCAACAATGTGGAGACTGTGCAATTCATTCCAGATGCTTCAGCCGACTCCACATGATCTCATGCCTCTGGAGGGCTCACCACACGTTTCACTTTTTTTGCAGACGCTCCAGTTTAGTCACAACTGTGGCTATGAAGACTAATCAACTGCTTCAATATTTCATTATTGCAAGAGATTCAGCTAAAAGTCAGCTAAAACATTTGCACAGATTCCAAATGAGGAGTTATGTCTCTCAAATTGAAATCTATTGAGCCACTCCATGTGGGACCCATCTGAAGTGGCCCAGTGCCCACATTTTAAGCACCAGAAAAAAAAAAACTATAACTGTTAAACTACATGCTGAAGTGAGGAGACAGCACTATCTAAATACAAGCAAGGTGAAGGTATGTGCTGACACCAATGTCACAATGTCACAGCAATGAAAAACAAAGAGCTGACAGGCAGAAAACCCAGATGAACGCCTTCTTCCTCCCAGGCCTCTAAAGGAGCTGATCTCTGTCTCTGTCTCGGAGTTGCTGACTTTTGCCAACCTGGGACTGTTCCACCGATGAAGGTCACTGGGTGTGTTGTATAGACAGAATCAAATTGCTGATAGTGAGTTTATGGTGCAATCCCCGGATGGGTTTTCGTCACTGTTCCACCTGAACCCACTCTAGCCAACTCCCCCTATTGTGTCTCTCGTTTGGATTTGACGTATAACACGGATCAATGAGGGTCGTGCCAGAATACAGTACCACTCATTTAAATCTACTTCAGTAAGTTAAGGACAGGCTGACAATGAGACAGAGGACGAGTAGAACGAGCCCTCTACAAGCTGGAATATACAGGGCAATGAATGCAGGTTAAGATATGAAGAAAGTCTATGCAGCAATATGGCTAAAGAAGTTAACCAGATACTGAGAGCTTATAATTATGTCAAACCTTCAGAATTCGAAGTTCTCTTGTGTTTTCAGTTTGCCAGCTGGTGAGTCACTTTGTCACGTGTCATGTCAAGTGTGTGAAGCTCATAGACACCAATCCTGTGAAATGTCAATTACTTTCAACATCAAGTATTCTCTCCCAAAACAGAAAGAAAATGTGTTTCCAACAGAGGTACAATTATCTGCTTCTTAAAATAACTCATGCTCCATTGAGGTTCCCACATCTCATAGTAAAGTCGGTTTACTAATAGTTCATGAGTTTGTCTTTCTTGAGTAGGTTACTTGGAAACAATGAGCACACACACACACACACACACACACACAATTCTGCACGGGTCAACCAGCATGGAGGCCCACCATGCCCAAACCATCCCCATCCCCCTTACTTCCCTCTGCTTCAGTGACTCTGAGGCTAGGCGTGGGCGCCGTCCACTCGCCCCACTGATCATTGCTGTTGCCGAGGCGACAGCCCGCTGCCCAACGATCAGAAAAGAAGGACATACATCATTTAGATCAGTGTAGACGGAGACGCGGAGAGAGATAATTGGCTGAAATGGGCTTAATCATTTAAAAAGACAACATACTGTTTGTTTGGTATGACACCACATGTAAGTCATTGAAAGATGTGAGAGAGGACTACACAAGCATAACTAAACATTTCCTGTAAAAGGCACTAGCATCCGATCTTACAGTGAGTCCATGTCTGTGTGTGCGAGGTTCAGGCTGGCTCTATAACCTCATTCTGTCGGCTATGTGCTGTGTTGATGGGAATGAGCGGACAGCGGCTCAGACAGCAGCTTTACAGGAATCCAGAGAGAAATGGATGCTGATGGAGGGGAAAGACTGGAGAAGTGAAGCGTGTTGGGTGAGGGAGGACGGGAGGTAAAAGATCAGTGAGCGACCGACCCAGAGACAAGCGCTTCCTTTCTGTCCCATCTTCCTGTTCCCTTTTCCATGCAGTAACATTCCTGCTGTGTCACTAAGAGGAGAGAGACCAACTTCCTCTTTTGTTTATTCAGGAATGTGGGATGTCCTGACAGGCTGGCTTTTCATTGACAGTACACAGCTGAGAGTTCCCCTGTGGCTCTTTCACACAACCTCTCCTGTGTGTGTGTGTGTGTGTGTGTGTGTGTGTGTGTGTGTGTGTGTGT